>NW_028254181.1:0-63246 GCF_964263255.1 Lissotriton vulgaris
AATGTCATATTGGCATAGCACTTAAGCACTATCTCACTACATTAATAATTATTCTTCCGACTCTATGCTAATGTTGTCCAGAGATGCTCGAACAAAAGGGTTACATAAACAGTGTGTTGTACTAATAAAAAGGGCAGATTGAACTGGCAGAAAGACCTTGAAGAAATAGATGGCGTTTTGTGTCTCAGCTGGGTAAAGTTAATCGAAGACAGCATGAACAATGATAAAAAAAATATGCAAATAATATTTTACTTGATTGTGTGCTGCAGAAACAACAGGCAGTGAGATGTGCAGGGGGAATACAAAGGGTTTCAAAGGTGAAATCGATTTTGCCAACAATGGCGCTTAGGCCCAAATTGAGGTCTAGTGTACAAGGTAAAAAAACACTCTTTTAAACATAATGAAAAATTTGTTTTTAAAGCTAATGTTACTATATTAGGTGGGAAAATACATTATGTGCGTTGTTAAAGAGGTACAAAAATCTGAACTCACAAAAAATTCTTAACAGTGGCCCTACATCTCAGCATCATAAAGTGCTGTTACTACTGCTTTCTGTCTATAAAACTTCAGGATGACTGTTGGCTGTTGGCCACCTTCTCTTTTAGCGAATTGGAGTACAGCATTGGAGAATGCTCTAAACTTTCTAAATGGGGCTGCCAGCTAAGAGAATAATGGAAATATATTCCAAAATAGTCATACTGGTTCACCTATTCTAGCACATCTCCGTTTATTTTAAAATAATTCTGTACCGGAATACCTGTTTTTAAGACTTGGTTTTGTTCACATTGATAGACAGACAGTTTTCCTTTCAAAACCTGAGACATTTATCTATTTTGGATGCATGCATGCATTTTGTCAGTCAAAGACAGGAGCACCACATAGGTCCATAAAATAGAAAGATACTTTGAGGTATCTAGGTTGGCTCTTCCAGACAGGTGGTAACATTATTTATCAGTGCGTTACATAAAAGGAGGGGAGCACAACACAGCCCTGCATTACTCCTTTAGTGATAGAACAGGGTGAGCTACATTGCCCTTGGGGGCAAAATTGGATGTTTGCTGTATTACAAAAGTGAAGGCCATTAAAAGCTGGAGACTGCCCCTGAGCTAGGACCAACATACCAGATCAAAAGCCGATCTTAAGTCAATTAACATAAGGGAAATTTGGCACTTTTTGACTGCAACAAATTTGACGCTTATTAGATGCAAGTGAAATGCTTGCTCTATAGTGCCAATCCACTTTCTGAAACCGGCAGAGCAATTAGTACCTGCTGAACAAACCAAACCTGCAAACTATTCAGGGCTACCTGCCAAAGTCTTCTCTAAGTACTTGTATACTCAAGTATTGTCCCAACCCCTATAAGAGGGAGATGGGCCTGTAAATTGCAGAGGGACCAATAAGTCATTTGAGATGTCATCAGTGATGTCATCAGTGATGTCACTGACCATGTCATGAATGATGTAATATGTGACATCATCAGCATTGGATTGCGGATGCGCGAAATATATAGTTAGTGCAACTAACTATATAGGGAATTTCATTGGTTTTATATCAATAAAATGTGCAGCTAACTATATATGGTCTCTAACCTATGGTTTTTTCAGTGAATTTTAGAGGTTTTGTAAATGCAAATTCCTAACTATATATGGTCTATAACCTATGGTTTTTTCAGTGAATTTCATTGGTTTTTTAAAAGCTAATATCTATAGCTGTAAAATATATTCTTTATTACGTGACGTATCACGTAGCCACGCGAGAAGCCTCATGGGTGAAAGAAATCTCATCAGACGCGATTCGGGCACGTCCGTGCCCTTGCTCACTGTGTGTGTGTGTGTGTGGAGGGTCAGTTAGCCTTACTGTGAATGGTATTAGGACAGGTATGTTTTGGCTCCGGTGTTTACTTTGACAGACTGGTGTACTTCATACCTGAAATTATAGTCCGTTACCTTGGTCACTCAAATATGTGTCCATTGTGCTTCCTTCTAAGTATTGCTTAGTGAGAGGATCCAAAATTTCATGTGGCTCAGCCACTGCTCCCAAAATCAGTTTCCACCCTGTGATGATAATCTCCCAAAACCGTTTTAGGAGTATGTCTTCCTTAAGAAGCAGCATTCATTCTACTTTTGTGACTGTATGTAAAACAGTGCTTTACAATCATGCTGCACGGGCAGTTGTCAGGGCTGCACATGCCATTGACTTCAGTGTACAGAAGACTTACGCTTAGCAGAGCTGTTTTTTTTTCAGTGGATATCGGCGTTACTCACCGGCTGCTCTGCGGCGGGGGCGGGCAACGACAATGTGCCCCGCGCCCCCTCCGCCACTGCTCCAGCCTCCCTCTTGGTCTCAGGTGAGCCCCGCACCTGTCCGTCCCACCTCCTCTTCGTCCTGGTGCTGGCAGCTTCCTTCTCTCCTCGGGGCTCCCTCAGCACACGGGAGCCCCAGCCGCAGACGACGCTTCTCTTCCAGGTGGCAGGGCTCCCTCCCATCACGGGAGCCCTGCAGAGTCAGCCGCCATCTTCCTTCTTCCCCCTCGCGGCGGGGGCGGGCATTTCCAGCCGGTCGCGCTGGGATTGGCCGGCCGGCCCCAGCACTTCCGGGTCGCCGCGGGCAGCGCGGCGGCCCGATTTCAGGCAGGCAGGCGGGGAGAGTGCGCGCACGGGTGCGCGCCGATAGATATATAATTTATTTTAAATGCAATTTTCTCAGCAAATACTGGACGGATTTACACCATTTAAAGAAAAGCGTAATCTGCGAACCAGTCTCTTCCATTTTACCAAATTTTAAATAATTCCGTTCAGCCATTCAGGCTGTAGCCGTGTCTAAAGGTCCTATGGAAATTTGCATGGGGAAAACACGTTTTGGGACCCCCTTTTATCTCAGCCCCCACTTGACGAACCCCCCTCAAACTTTCAGGGAAGGAGCGGAGCGTAACGGGCCATCTTCTTTGAGAAATTCACGTATATTCATTAACCGAAGCCAAAGTTATTCCCAATAGAATGTTGTGGATTTCCTATGGAAACTAGGTCCTAACTATATATACCTACTGGCTACCGCTTCGGGAGGGCACACAACTGCATTCTCTACAATAACAGCCTCGCTGCAACTCGCCTGTCATTACCCAACAGTTCAACATGAAGCCGACGCATTTGGAGGCTTTCCGCCTCTTCTTCTTGGGCTAACAAGAACTCACTGCGGGTTTCACTATTTAAATCTTTTATTTCGTGAAAAAAACATTTGTGGTCGTGGCCTCATTGGCCAGATAGAATGCTGGGACACATAGTCCTAAATGGTGAATATTATTAATTACCTTTATAGGTGCAGTGTCAATTGTCCATTTTAAAACCAAGTCTTTCCTTAGTAGGACGGGGTTTAGGCAGATGAGTCTTTTTTTCGCTTGAGAACGCCGTGCTAAATGATTTGGCACAGTTCCGCATCACAGCCTTTTCTTCTTGGGAAAATGGTGCTCAATCCCCGCGGCAAGGACTGCTGCGTACATTTATGTCTCACAAGGTGCCCTAAAGCTTCGGGAGGGCACACAACGGCATTCTCTACAATAACAGCCTCGCTGCAACTCGCCTGTCATTCCCCAACATCTCAAAATGATTCTTGGCGCGACGAGCCCACCATGGGCAAACAACTATTTTCTCTAAAGGACTACAAAACCCAGCATGCATAGAAACATGTGACGTACTAACGCTGACTAATGAAATGCGTGCATCAGAGAAATATCAGAAACGCCAGAACAGAGTAGGGCTGACGATCGGAACACCGCATCACTGAGGAATGAGAAAGCTGTTGTGTGCCTTCTGAAAGCGTGGACCTTTGGAATAAAATTAATCACACGGCTGTCCAGCCGTGCAGAGGAGCACCGTCTGTTCAATTACAGGGGTCGAGATGGGAACTTAGCCCGACCGAATGGCAGCAGCAATTCTCAACTACTACAGGAAAATGTCCCAGTGCACGAGTGAAAAACTAAACAGCTCAAAATGATTCTTGGCGCGACGAGCCCACCATGGGCAAACAACTATTTTCTCTAAAGGACTACAAAACCCAGCATGCATAGAAACATGTGACGTACTAACGCTGACTAATTAAATGCGTGCATCAGAGAAATATCAGAAACGCCAGAACAGAGCAACAAGCCCCTGATGAGAGGCGGATGGCCTTGAAACGCGTAGGGCTGACGATCGGAACACCGCATCACTGAGGAATGAGAAAGCTGTTGAGTGCCTTCTGAAAGCGTGGACCTTTGGAATAAAAACATATATATATATACATATATATATATATATATATATATATATATATATATATATATATATATATATATATATATATATATATATATATATATATATATATATATATATACATATATATATATATATATATTCACTGAAAAAACCATAGGTTTCACACCAGTTATAGTTAGGAATTAGCATTTAAAAAACCTATTAAATTCACTAAAAAAACCATAGGTTTCACATCAGTTATAGTTAGCTGGAAATTTTACTGACATAAAACCATTGAAATTCCACGTTATAGTTAGTTGGACTCACTATTACTTGCGCGTGTAATGCACTGCTGATGACGTCACATATTACATCACTCATGACATGGTCAGTGACATCACTCATGACATCACTGATGACACCATCCAGTGAATGTGTGGCTTTCTGAAAAATAAATATATTTTATATATGTATATGTAAAGGTCGATGGAACAATAAATGTTTAAATAAGTGTGTAAATGGATGTTTTTTAAAAAAAAAAAATGATTGATTAACTGGCTTATTAAGTGTATCTTAGTGAATACATATATTAATGATTAATGTTTAAATATTTAAATATATGTATCAGTGTTTCACTTTGTGTATAAATGGCTGCATGGGTTGGAGAGTAGCTACATATGTGTGTATATAGATTATTAGATGTTTTTTTAGTATCAGTATGAGTGTCTGTATGGTTTGGTGGGAGTGTTACTTAACACATAGATGCATCAATGACTGACTCACTGTTTGTATGTTTTTTGAAGACGGCATATGTGCAGGACTGTATGTATGTATGTATGTATCATCAAGGAATTTTCCAACCCCTCAGCCAACTCCAACGACATCACCCCCTCTCAAACCCTCTGCGACTCCCTAGCCTCTTTCTTCCACAACAAGATTGCAGACATCCACAACAGCTTTGACAACCAACCCGGAAACCAACCCACCCCACCATCTGCTGACCATCTTCCCCCCGTAAACACCCTTAGCGCCTGGAACCCAATCTCCACTGAGGAAACCATCCGCCTGATGAATTCCATCCACTCTGGATCCCCCACAGACCCATGCCCTCACCACATCTTCAACAAAGCAGACTCCGTCATAGCACCGCACCTCCGAGACGTCATCAACTGCTCCTTCAACTCCGCTACCTTCCCAGAAGTCTGGAAACACGCTGAACTCACCGCCCTTCTGAAAAAACCAACAGCGGACCCCACCGAACTCAAAAATTACCGCCCCATCTCGCTTCTTCCATTCCCGGCCAAAGTCATCGAGAAAGCCGTCAACAACCAGCTCGCCGCCTTCCTCGAAGCCAACAAATCCCTCGACCCCTCACAATCTGGCTTCCGAGCAAAACACAGCACTGAGACCGCCCTCATCGCAGCAACAGACGACATTCGAACTCTACTGGACAATGGAGACCCAGTCGCCCTCATCCTCCTCGACCTCTCTGCAGCATTCGACACAGTCTGCCACAGCACCCTTTTACAACACCTCAATAACATCGGAATCCAAGGAAAAGCACTTGAATGGATCACCTCGTTCCTCACCGGAAGAACCCAGAGAGTCCGCCTTCCTCCATTCAAGTCTGAGGCCTCTGAAGTCATCTGCGGCGTACCTCAAGGATCCTCACTCAGTCCCACCCTCTTCAACGTATACATGAGCCCCCTCGCGGCCATCGCCCGCCAACACAACCTCAACATCATCTCTTACGCGGATGACACTCAACTGATCCTTTCTCTCACCAAGGACCCCAGCACCGCCAAAACTAACCTACACGAAGGAATGAAAGAAGTCGCAGAATGGATGAAACAAAGCCGTCTAAAACTGAACTCAGACAAAACAGAAGTCCTCATCCTAGGTACATCCCCCTCTGCTTGGGACGACTCCTGGTGGCCGGAAGCCCTCGGAAAAGCACCCATCCCGACAGACCACGCACGGAACCTTGGCGTCATCCTGGATTCTTCACTCTCAATGAACAAACAAGTCAGCGCCGTATCCTCTTCCTGCTTCAACATTCTTCGCATGCTCAGAAAAACATTTCGCTGGATCCCCGCCGAAACAAGGAAAACAGTCACCCACGCTCTGGTCACAAGCCGACTGGACTACGGAAACACCCTCTACGCAGGTACCACCGCTAAACTCCAGAAGAAACTCCAACGAATCCAAAACGCCTCAGCCAGGCTCATATTAGACATCCCACGCAACGAACACATCTCTGGTCACCTTAAAGACCTCCACTGGCTACCCGTCAATAAGAGGATCACTTTCCGACTGCTTACCCACGCACACAAATCACTCTACGACATCGGACCAGATTGCCTCAACTCTCGACTGTCCTTCTACACCCCCTCCCGCCAACTACGTTCTTCCAGCCAAGCCTTCGCCACTGTACCTCGCATCAACAAGACCACCATGGGAGGCAGATCCTTTTCATATCTGGCTGCTAAAACATGGAACTCACTCCCCGCTTACCTTCGCCTCACCCAGAACCACCTAGCGTTCAGAAAGCAGCTTAAAACATGGATATTTGACAAATAATCCTCCTACCCTTCCTAAGCGCCTTGAAACCCCCTGGGTATGTAGTGCGCTATACAAATTTTATGACTTGACTTTTATGACTTGACTTTATCAGTAACTACATATGTTTTAATCTAGTGTATGTGAGTATTGATGTATATGAGTGAGTATATGTGAGAGTGAGAGATTGAAAGAGTTCATGTTTAAATAATTATGTGTTTCTATAAGTGATTGTTTAAGAGAGTAAGTATATGTAAGTTTCCTTAGAAGTAAGGTGGTAGTGTGTGTATAGCTGTATATGCAAATAAATGGATGTTCAATAGTTTATTTGCATGTGTGAGTATGTGTGTGAGTAACTTTTGGATGACTGTCGGTGTGTAACAGGATGTATAGGTGTATCGCTACATATGATGAGTGTATATATGTATGAGTGACTATATAGAACTGTTGGTGAATGAGTGAATGTGTATATAGATGGTGGAATTATTGAATTGGTTGTTGTAACTGGTATGGGTATCTCCATTTTTAAAAAAAAATTGATTTATATTTTTCAATATGTGTTTCATGGGTTACATTACAGTGAAAGGAGGTCTGTCACTCTGTCACAAGGATGATGTCATGAGTGATGTCATGAGTGATGTCCCTGACCATGTCATGAGTGATGTAATATGTGACGTCATCAGCAGTGCATTACACGCGCAAGTTATAGTGAGTCCAACTAACTATAACGTGGAATTTCAATGGTTTTATGTCAGTAAAATTTCCAGCTAACTATAAATTATGTGAAACCTATGTTTTTTTTAGTGAATTTAATAGGTTTTTTAAATGCTAATTCCTAACTATAACTGGTGTGAAACCTATGGTTTTTTTGAGTGAATTTCATTGGTTTTTTAAATGCTAATTCCTAACTATAACTGGTCTGAAACCTATGGTTTTTTCAGTGAATTTCATAGGTTTTTTTAATGCTAATTCCTAACTATAAGTCTCACTTTATAAGTAAGACTGTTAGCGCTCTAGTTATTTAGAACACTCTGATACATTCTGTCATTTGGCTACAGTTGTGCTATATTTGAGCTATATTTTTTTTGTCTCTGGTGGCCATCTTTGGGCTACATTGGGCTACATTGGGCTACATTTGGGCTACATTTTGGCTCTAACATATATAAAGCCCAATGTAGCACAATACATATTTTTCCAAAGTTAATTTTCGTAAAAAGCACTTCAGAATAGGGCTACCTGTCCCTACAATGTTCCCATTTTTTTTTGGAGCGCTCCCGATGCGCGCCCCGGGGAGCGCCCCGAAAAGCGTACTTCTATAAAGCGCCCCGGGGCGCGCTCCGGCGAGCGTCCCGAGAGCGCCAATATCGCGAACGAAAACATGATCATGACGTATCGCGTAGCCGCGTCCGCGTGATACGCACGGCGTAAGCGCACCCGGAAGCACTCGAGCGAATACGATTGCGCAACGTAGGCGTCTGACATGCTTACGCGGCTCGCCCCTAGCCGCGCCCCGGGGCGTGTCGCGTAAGCGCATCGGGTTATGTGACTAGAAAATAACACTTTTCATTGGTTCATAACAGTTTTGGTTTCATAATGATGAAGCCCATGGTCATGTGACCTGTAAATAACACTTTTCATTGGTTCAATAATTATTTTTTTCTAAATTTAGAGAAACCCACCCATTTTTTTCACTATTGATTTGCACTTGGAGAGAGCAAGAGGTGTTTTGTGAATTTTCAACTCATTATTTCCTGATCTACAGCAATGGCTGCAAGGGAGTCATCCAGCAGTGATTCGGATGGATTTGTGCAAGAGGACCCTCCTCACCAGAAAACAAAGAACCACTTCATCTGGAAATTTTATGACATCCCTGAAGGACAAAAAAAAGTTAATGCAAGTAAAGCAACTTGTAAAATATGTGGAAGTATTTTATCCAGAGGCAATCCTCTAAAAAATACAGCTTTGGAAATGCCAATTTAATTAGGCATGTCAAAAGAAGACACCCAAAAAATTATTCCAGGGAGAGTGTCAGGGAGCTGGCAGAGATGGCAGCAGCACCTCCACTGGTGGAGCAACACCTTCAGGTTCAACACATGCAAGAATGGTCCCTAACGTCCAGCCGGTTTTTGCAGGCATAACATTTTTATGCGTGGACTGTGAAGAACTACTCTGTTATGGGGAGCAGAGCGTTGAACTCATTGCAATAAAGAGACAGGAACACCGATGCTCTCCCTGTCCCTAAATATTCTCATTTTTTTGCTCCTGTTGAGCATTTTTTGAATCCCTGTTTTTGTTTTTCCCCTGTAAAAATCCCCCCAAAAAATAAAATCGTTTCAATAAGTATAAAAAAATATAAAACAACAAAAGCAAAAAAAAGTTATTTTCAGAACTACCTCCAATTTATAAAAAAAATGCTATTTTTTTTTTAAAAAGTGTCATTCTTTTTCTCAATCGTATGCTCCCCTGTCCACTCCCCGGTGCGTGTACCGGGTGCTCCCCCCGCGCAAATCCCCCCAAAATTTTTTTTTGCCCCGTACGGCCCTTTTATGACCCCCACATCAAACCTAGGGGGTCAGCGGGGGTGTACCCTGCCCACTTTTGCTCATTTCCACCTTTGATTTTTACCACCTCAATCCTACCGAGGTACAAGATGGCGGCCGCTGCGGACTGTTTCGAATGTTTACAGACACCCGAGAGCCAATCAGCTTTCCGTACGCAAGTCGCGGTGAGCGTACAGGGGCGCGGCTCTAGATATATATATTTTTTTGAACCTAAATTACTCAAAATCCACTGGAGCACATATCCTGAGACATAGCAAAGGCACATCGGGCTACCAGTCCCTACAATTTTGCCAAATTAGGTGGAAATCCATTCAGCCGTTCGGGCTAAAAGTGAAATCGACCGCCCTATGGAAATTAACATGGGGAAAACGCGTTTTGGGACCCCCCTTTTATCTCGGCCCCCGCTTGACGCATCCCCCCCAAACTTTCAGGGAAGGACTGGAGCTCCGCGAGGCCATTTTGAGGAAATATTTAGGCAGATTGGTCAACCGGCGCCAAAGTTATTCCAAATAGAATGTTGAGATTTAACATTGAAAAAAATCCTAACTATAACTACCTACTGGCGACCGCCAGTAGGTAATATATATATATATATATTCCAACAACGATTTCCGAAAAAACGCAATAAAGCCACCACTCCAGTCACTCGTAGTTGTGTGGACAAAGTTAATTTATTCTTAAATCCATTGCAGCATCCGACCCAGCAAAAACCAACGCGTTTCGGGTAGCTCCTTCTACCTTGTTCACGGTTGCTAACCACTGTTTGCTGATTGTTATTTAAAAACAGGAGGTCCCACCCACAATGATCACGTGATTAACCTCGATCCTGTCACCATGATAGGAATTCTGGGATTTGTAGTTAATTTTAAACATTACCCCCACAGTTATTATCGACATTCATTTCATGTACAATAAATGAGTTAGTAGTGCTTACAGTTGATTTACAGTTTGATTCACGTATTCGCCATGATACATTTGGACAAAGTGAGATCTTTAAATCAATGTCCTCACCTATCTCGTGTCCTTACCTCCCTCCAGTGGGCCTACGTAACCCGTCGTATCCTTACAAAGGTGTGTCAGTTCTGTTAAGTTAAAGTTCAAAATATGACGCAACTCTTTTTGTCGCAACAGTTTTTCTCAGTGGCCACCTCTTTCTGACAAAGACATTGTTTCCAATCCAAAGAATTTGAGCAGTTTCCAGGTGCAATTATCGTGTGTCTCTATGTGCTTGGCCACTGCATTTCCTCTGTCTTTATTTACTGTGGCTCGCACATGTTCTAGTATGCATTTTTTTAATTCACACATTGTGCTCCCTACATAGCGGAGCTGGCAAGGGCATTCTATCATGTAGATAGTGTAGTGAATCTTGCATGTTATAAGTTCTCTTATTTTCCACACTTTTTTGTTTGCCATTGTTATTTCTTTGGTTGGTTTGGCAATCTCACACACTTTGCAGTTATAACATTTCGTGAATCCTGTTGTTTGTAACCACGTTGTTTTTTTCTTTTTAGTGATAAAGTGGCTATGCACTAGTTGATCTTTTAAGTTTTGTGCTCGTCTGTATGTTATCACAGGATATTTCCCCATTTGTTGTCCTATTATAGGGTCTAGTTGTAGAATTCCCCAATTTTTTCTAAGAATATGTGTGATCTTTTTCGATTCCTAACTGTAATCTAGGATTAATCTGATTAGTTCATCTGATTTGTTCAGTACCTCTTTGGGTTTCAAACACTCCGACCTTTGTTTCTGGTTGGCTCTATCCCAGCATTTGTCAATCAGATTTTTGCCATATTTCCTTTTTTGGAAACGTTTGATAGTTGCTGCACTGTGTTTTTCCCATTCCTCTTTCTCACTGCAGATACGTTTTATCCTGAGGAATTCTCCACATGGGATGCTTGTGATTAAAGCAGGTTGCTGGAAGCTGGTAGCTTCCAAGGTGGCATTTGTTGATGTTGCCTTACGGTGTAACGTTGTTTCTACCCGATTGTCCTTCACATACACCTCTGTATCCAGGAAGGTTATTCTGTCTTTGCTTTTCACAAATGTGAATTGTAAACCTGGAGTGCTTTTGTTTAAGACGTCAAAGTATTGTTGAAATTCTCTTTCACTCCCCTTCCATACAATGAATAAATCGTCTATAAATCTTTTCCAGGTGACTATGTGTTGGGTGAAGATTGAGTTTTCTCTGCTCCATGCCACCTCCTCCTCCCACCAGCCCATCGCTATGCAAGCATAGCTTGGGCTGAAGGAGAAGCCCATAGCAGCTCCATTTCGTTGGCGGTATATTTGGTCACCAAAGAAGAAGATGTTGTTCGTCAGTACTGTGGAGATCATTTCCATTATCATTTCATTGTGATCTTTGTAGTGGATGTTGCGTTCTTTTAAGTAGTATTGTCAGGCCGGCAAACCTAGATCATTGTCGATGTTCATGTTTAAAGAGATCACATCCATTGATATTAGTAGGTACTGATCTTGCCACTTCAAATTTGTTAACATGCAAAGGAAATCCGTGGTGTCTTTGATGTAAGATCTTCATTTTTCCACATATGGTTTCAGAAATTTTTTCTCCTCATAGTCAATTAGGTTTTTTCTTTCCCAATTCATTAATTTTTGATCAATTTCTCTTTTGATCCTGTCTAGGGGGTTAGTTTATAGATTTTCATAATAGAGAGGGTTTGTCAGTTGACTCATTGCTTCTGTAGTAAATAGTTCTCTGTCCCATAACACTACGTTTCCCCCTTTGTCCGCCATTTTGATTTCCATCCATTGGTCATTGACTAGAGAGGATAAAGCTTCCCGTTCTTGGGGGGATAAATTATCCTTGCAGTTCGTTTTGGTAATTTTGTATAGTTCCTGTATAACCGCCTCTTGGAAAATATCAATTTTGTTGCCTGGTGTTATTTGTGGGTAGAATTTAGATTTGGCTTTTTTACAGCTTGTTCCAGCCCCCACCTGGGGTATCACAGTCTCCAATTGTATTTCCTGATCATCCTCGACCTCCATGTTTAACAAGGCTAAGTAGCCTTCCGCATCTTTTACACATAGTTTGGAAGTCGGATTCAAAGTTTTTTTTTCAACTTTAGGTTTGTTTTTTCTTTCCATGAAGTGTCTAGCCAGTTTGATTTTATGTATGTATAAGTAAAAATTAATTCTTGTTTGAGCCATGTCCATTCTTTGAGTAGGGCAAAAATTGATGCCTCTTTTTAGTAATGATATTTCAGATGGTGTAATATCCCGTTTGGGTAAAGTTATTACTTGTAATTCTTCATTCATTTGCCCCGTCTCTGTTTCATACCTCTCGTTTCTGTACCAATCTTTTCGTGTGGAGTGCTTCCTTCTCCAACCTCTTCTTGTTGTTGATTTTTTTGCCTTTGTTGCCATGGTTTCGCTCTTCCTCTTCCACGTCCGTGTTGTTGTCTCTGCACCCCCTGATCCTGTTCCCATTGGCGTTGTTGGAGAACGAGACGCATATCCCCTAAAAAAATCCTCCTGGCATCATCCATTGTAGGATCTTCTTCAGTTAATTCATCGGACGTGAGTGACGATAAACTAGTCGAAGACGTTGTTGTTATTCCTAGATGTTTTTTGAAAGGATCAAATTTGCGTGCAAACATGAATATTCTTCCCTCTGAATAATCATTGGCATCCCTCACAAATTTGTTGTGTTTTCTTAGTCTCACAGTTTCTTCATGTTTGTCTATTTGTTTCTCCAAGTCTTCCTTGAAAAGGTTCTGTTAGATGACAACAGAGGGGACAGGCAACAAGAACCATCAGTCAAAAGAGGAGAGGGCAAGTTCTTCCCTACCGGGTCACGTTGGGGCTCCACCGGAAGTCATCGAATTGATAGTCTACAGTGTTTCTGGATGTTTCAGACTGAAGCTGGCGTCAGCATGAGAGCACCACCATCTCATAGCTCCGTCGTGGCCATTCCACAAGCAATCATGGCAGCCGCTCCCCACCGGAAGCCTGCGGGAGTCGGGCCCGATGACTTTTGTAGAATCTTCAAGGCTGAGGGGACGCTTTCGAGAATGGGGCCCAAGCCCTAGCAGGCAAATGTCCGAGTTCAAATGTGTCCCAGGGCCCTTTTAGTGGACCAGGCCCAAATCCGAAGAGCCGGACGCCATTTTAAGAGTCCTGTGGGAGCCGCCTATCACTGCACCGCAAGAGTGGGCGCAATTCAACTGGATGGTGGGCGAGACGCTGTAGCCGCAAGAGCGGGCGCAACTCAACTGGATGGTGGGCGAGACACTGTAGCCGGAAGAGCGGGCGGTAAACAGCTGAATGGCGGATGAGGCACAGTGCAGCAAAAGCGGGCGGTAAACAGCTGATTGGCGACTGAAACGCTAAAGGGGCACCCCACTGCAGCAGAGGAGCCTCCACCTGGGTAGGCCCGTTCGCGCCGCCTCCCCCCCCCCCCCCCCGGGGCGCCCCACGCCGTTTTTCGGCGCAGCATTGTAGGATGCCAAGACCAGTGCGGCAACTTACTGGACATCACCTGGGTGCCGTCCGGATCTCAGCGCATTGTGCTGCCTTCGGCCTATTCGCACAAAGGACCGCTACTGACGCCACCTCACAGCAGCCCATTGTTGCTTTGTTTAAAATGTTTTTTTTAACGTGTTTACTTTGTTGGAGCATTGTATATATTTATAAGTTATTAAAGTGTTATAATCCTACTACTTTGTTGGAGTGCTATATATTTTTAATGTGACACATAATTGTGAAGACTTTGATGTACAAAAAGGCATCCCTGAAATCTTCCGCTTCAGGCTCGGTCCCACACACCCTCACAGTGAGAATCCCCTCCCCAATCACAATACAGGATCGTTATCAGATAGTAGGAACGCGTGTGGTGTGACGGATCTCATGGGGTGGGGGCCTTGATCTACTGTAACTCCTTTGAAGAGGGGTGATTCTTTACAGTCGGGGCCATAAACTACATCCACAGGGCTAAGTGATAGCCTGGGACTGGCCTGGACAATCAGACACAGAGGAAGAGGAGTGTCAGAGGGTACGGTAGTGAATAGGGTGAAAGGGAGGTGTCGGGCGGGCACAGGGTGTGATTCTCAGGGAAGAGCAGCGCAGATGGGGGGAGGTTTATGGCCCATGCATGAGAGAGAGAGCGGGGGTGACCAGTGCGTGGGGGAGATGCTTGCGAGGGTGGGGAGCCATGCTGAGGATCGGAGGCGTGCAGAGAGTGGGTCTGGTCAAGGCATCTAAAATGGCTGCCGTGCACGACAAAAGTGTGGCATTGGAAAAAAGGCAAGATGGCGCAGACAATGTTTATCAATAAGGATTAATTTATAACAATTATTTTTAACAATATATTTACTCGCATTGACAAAATGGCGGTCAACACTTCCTGATTTCCTTCGAATCGAACGTTAACAGATGTCACGCAACAAAAAAATAAAAATCCGCTCACACGCAGCCGCTGGAAGACATGTATCAACATATATGAGCATCCTCAGCCACCCTCAGAAAACATAGGGGGTCAGGATACATCTCCCGTACCCCCAGAGGGTGCTGTAGTGAATAGGGTGAAAGGGAGATGTCGGGCGGGCACAGGGTGTGATTCTCAGGGAAGAGCTGCGCAGATGGGGGGAGGTTTATGGCCCATGCATGAGAGAGAGAGCGGGGGTGACCAGTGCGTGAAGGAGATGCTTGCGAGGGTGGGGAGCCATGCTGAGGATCGGCGGCGTGCAGAGAGTGGGTCGGGTCAAGGCATCTAAAATGGTTGCCGTGCACGACAAAAGTGTGGCACTGGAAAAAAGGCAAAATGGCGCAAACAATGTTTATCAATACGGATTAATTTATAACAATTATTTTTAACAATATATTTACTCGCAGTGACAAAATGGCGGTCAACACTTCCTGATTTCCTTCGAATCGAACGTTAACAGACGTCACGCAGCAAAAAAATAAAAATCCGCTCACGCGCAGCCGCTGGAAGCTGGAAGACATGTATCAACATATATGAGCATCCTCAGCCACCCTCAGAAAACATATGGGGGTCAGGATACGTCTCCCGTACCCCCTCATACCCATTTCTCACATTGTTTTTCCTCCATATTGTAATTTAAATAAAACGAAACACAAAATGGCGAATTCCCGTTTCGCTACCGGTTCGCAAACCGGGAAGCGCTTCTACCGCGAAAAATCAATTTTTTTTTATTTGCCCCACGGGACCCTTTAATAACTCCAACATCATTCCTAGGGGGTCAAGAGGGGTCTACCTTGCCCCCTTTCATTAAATTCCCCCTTCGTTTTTCTCCTCCTCTTGTCTCTCGATCCTACCGAGAGACAAGACGGCGGCCGTCCCGGACTGTTTAGAATGTTGACAGACACCGGAGAGCCAATCAGCTTCACTTCGCAAGGTTCCGTAACGCGAAAGGTACACAAACAGGATCGCTACCCGGGACGCTGTCACAGATATATCTGTTTTTTAAAACGTTAATTTCTCAAAATCCACTGGAGCACATATATTGAGACCCAGCAAAGGCACATCGGGCTAACAGTCCCTACAATTTTGCCAAGTTTCGTGCAAATCCATTCAGCCGTTCGAGCTAAAAGTGAGGCCAAACGCCCTATGGAAAAATGAATGCGAAAAACGCGTTTTGGGACCCCCCTTTTTTCTCGGCCCCCCCTTGACTAAAACCCCCCAAATTTTCAGGGGCTGCTCAGAAACAAAATGTGCCATTTTCCTGATAATTTCAGCAGATTCCGCCAGTAGGTAATATATATATATTTATATATATATATATATATATATATATATATATATATATATATATATATATATATATATATATACACAATTGCAAGGCCTCATGTTGCATGTTTAAAAGACTTCTTTAATGACACCATGCTGAAACCAAGCACAGCAGCTTCCGTCATTAAAATGTTCAAATGCCTCGTTGCGCCAGACGCGTTTCTGGAAAGATTTCCCTTTCTCAATAGCTCGGCACTCAGGGAACACAGAGGGCAAGGTTTGCGCTGCACTTTCTGCTTGTTTTTTCAATCTTTGCCGCAGTGGGCGTGGCTTGAGTGCATTATGGTAGTTGGAGTACACTGTTTATCAACCTTTCGTAGGTGCCTCCTGTAACGTTCCTCTGTGAGTCTACCTTTAGTAGAATTTTCGGTAACATTCGTGCAGGTATTCCATGCTGAAACCAAACACGGCAGCTTCCGTGATTAAAATGTTCAAATGCCTCGTTGCGCCAGACGCAATTCTGGAAATGTGACAATTATATCTAATTAAGTGTGCTTAAGACTTAGTGGTTGTATGGTTCACTATATGGATAACTGTATACTTGTAATAGTGATTTTATAACACACTAAGTGTGAGTTACTATCTATATAAATAGATGAAGTGGTGTTTGTATAAGTGTGTAGGTGAGTAAATGTAAGTATAATCAATTGCTTGCATAAGTCAGAAGGATGTCATTATAAGTGAATACAATGTGTGCTGGTGTGTAATGTTGAAATAGGAGTATAAGTATATTTGATAGTGTTCTGTTGATTATTCACTGCATATAACACTGAATCTATAGGTAAGTCATTAGATGTGTGTATAGTTCTATGAATAGCTGAGTGGGTGTTTAGAAATTTCTATTGGTGTGTCAATGGTTTCAAATATCGCACTTTCTATTTTACAGTGAGCGATGAAATATTATACTAGTGTGTGATGAGGTGTATTTGATTGTCACATGGATGATGTCATCAGTGATGTCATTTGAGATGTCATCAGTGATGTCATCAGTGATGTCACTGACCATGTCATGAATTATGTCATATGTGACATCATCAGCAGTGGATTGCGGGCGCGCGAGTTATAGTGAGTACAACTAACTATAACGGTGGAATTTCAATGGTTTTGTATGAGTAAAATGTCCAGCTAACTATAACTATATATAGTTGCTTGGGAGGAGCTGGTCCTTGAAACCACCTACCTGAATGAGATGAGGGACAACATTATTGTTTGGTTTCGTTTCATTGATGATTTGTTTATTATTTGGCGGGCAGTAAGGAGTCTGCTGAGAAGTTCATCACTGAAATCAATGTAAACGATTTAAATTTAAAGTTCACTGCAACACTAAGTCAAAGTGATGTCACTTTTTAGATACTGAGGTGTATACTAAAAACAACGAACTGCACACTAAAATTTTCCGAAAAAAAACTGCTGGAAACAGCAGTTTACACGCTGCGAGTGGCCATCCCAGGCACCTCATAGCCAGCATCCCCTACGGGGAAATGCTGAGGATGAAAAGAGGATGCAGTGATCCTGTAGAATTAAAACTGGCACAACAAGTAAGCAAAAAAAGATTCCTAGACAGTGGATATTCAGCTAAAATTGTGGACACAGCTATTGCTAAATCTGATTCAATGTCCAGGGATGAGTTGCTAACGAGCAATCACCAGAAAAGACAACAACAAACTGTTCCAAACCAAAATGAGTTCAGGATAATCACAGGATTCAGTAGACAATCAAAAGAGATCAATAGGATTGTCAACAAGCATTGGCCATTGGTCACGAACGATCCTGTTATAGGCAAGGATTTGCCTACTAGGGTCTCTCTCACTTACAGCAGGGCACCTTCCCTGAGGGACCAAATTGTGAACACTAATCCTGAACCAATCAGAGGCAGTAGCTGGTGGCAAACAGGCAGAGGCTTTTACAAATGTAAAACATGCAAAGCCTGCACCCATGGTGTCAGTACTAAAGAATATAAAGATGGATTTAGTGACACAGTTCACCCAATATCACAGGTATTGACGTGCAAGACCGACCATGTGGTGTACGTCTTACAATGCCCCTGCCCGCTGATGTACGTAGGAAGTACAAAACTCCCTGTACATCAGCGAATCCTCCAGCATCTGAGGGTGATCTCAAATGGGGACAATACTTATCCTGTTGCCCGCCACTATCGGGAAGTACACCAGAGTAACAACAAAACATTGTCGTACTTTGTGATAGATAGTGTTAATACAAACAGGCGGGGAGGAGACAGAGAAACAAGTTTGAGAAAACTTGAAACCAAGTATATCCTCATGCTAAATACTAAGGCCCCAACAGGTTTGAACATCAGATTTGTATACATGTTTACTATAAATGATTTAACACTCTGGCACCTAGGATATTTCATCGCTCCCCTATGACAATATGGGAAAAATCTTGGCTGGGACAGAAATTGATCCTAATTACATCCATAGGACAACAGGTAGCGCTCTGCATCAGTTAATCAGGAACTGCAGGATGAAATTGTAGCTGCTACAAAACAGAAAGATAACAATGAGATAAGAAAAGAAAAAAAGTTAAAAAATAGATAAAAAAAGTAAACAACAAATAACAAAAATAATATTCACCATAAATACAAATTATCTGAATGATTCAACTAACAGGTCCTTATTCCTGGGGCTGATCTAATTCAGATAGAATTGTTCTGATTTGTTTTGCACTTTATTTCCACTTTATTGTTGACATGGGAGTAAATAAATGTTTTACAATTAGAAATTGATTTAATGGTTAATTAATGAGTTTTTAGTGGGAAGCGAAAATTGAATTAATTGAATCGCCTCAGGATTAAAACACAGTCACATTTACATTATAAGCTTGCTTTGATTTGCACTTCTGATGGCATAATCTATCGACTGACAATTATCACAAAGGTATTTAATTTTGCATAAAATGCTGAAAGATTAATCAGGCCTTGAAGTCGTGTAGCACAAGCACCTTATTGTTAATAGTGTAAATATGTAAAGTTGTAGAAATATGTAAAAATATGGATGTATAATAATAGTATTTATTCTATTTTTGTATTTGGAAGTGTTGTGAGGCGATTATCTATTATAGAGTGATTTATATTTTTGTATTTGACCTAGGACCATCAAATTCAGATAATTTTAACCATTTTATACTAAAAAGTATTTTACCATAATATCTAGAATTTATTGTGCTTCAGATTTGCCATCAATTACACAAATATGATATTCTGTCATGCAAGTCAAAGCGGAAAAAATTCCTTCCATGTCTATTTTCAAACTGAGCATGTGATCACAAACTTTTTTTCAACCAATGGCTGTTTCTTTAAAAGAACGGCTCATGATGAATGACACTGTCATGTGAACAAGGCTCCTCGGAGCCGAAACGTCATGCGATGTGCCTGCTCATAATAAATTGATCTGCACAAAATTGGACCGTGTCTGCATCTTTCTAAGGTGTGGGAGGACGCCTCACCTTTTTGAAATCGTGCGTGGATTTCTTGGATATATGTATATATATATATATATATATATACATATATATATATATATATATATATATATATATATATATATATATATATATATATATATATATATATATATATTACCTACTGGCGGTCGCCAGTAGGTATGTATAGTTAGGATTTTTTCTCTATGGGATTTTTGAAAATTCTATGTCTAATAACTTTGGCGTTTGTGCACGGAAATGGCTGAAATTTTCAGGAAAATGGAACATTTTGTTTCTGAGCAGCCCCTGACAATTTGGGGGGGTTTCATCAAGGGGGGGCCGAGAAAAAAGGGGGGTCCCAAAACGCATTTTTCCCATGTTAATTTCCATAGGGCGGTTGGCCTCACTTTTAGCTCGAATGGCTGAATGGATTTGCACGAAACTTGGCAAAATTGTAGGGACTGTTAGCCCGATGTGCCTTTGCTAGGTCTCAATATATGTGCTCCAGTGGATTTTGAGTAATTTAGGTTCAAAAAAAGATATATATCTGGGCGGAGCCTAACCACACATCTGATCTGATTGGCTGTCAGCACTTCATCCAAGAAGTGTTGGCAGCCATCTTGGGACCAATATACATGATAGCACCTCATTAAAAAGCATTGTAGTTAATAGAGGGTTTGAGGACTTTAGTTACATTATAAATCATTTGTTGATGGTACCATACTCGTTTTAGGAATTGTGGTGGGTTCTAAGGTGATTTTACCATGTGAAAAAACCTTCTGCTGTGATATCATGAATATTGTTTGAAAGAAAACTAATATCTCATGATTTTCCCACAGTGGTTTGGAAGGGGATCTTTAAGCTAAACTGAAAGCATATTTTCTGTAAATTCACATTATCTTTCTCAGTCATGTGAAAATGAAGTCTGACATTCTCAGTAAAACATGTACATCCAACAAGGACAGAGACTGTCAGTTGATTCCTTTGTGTTCTACTGCAGCCTCCTAGAGTGTTCTAAAGAACAACTAGAGCGCTAACAGTCCTACTTATTACAAAGGTATGGCACACCTGAAGCCATCTTGATTGGAATAAAGTGGTAACTCTTAAAACATTTAATTTAAAAAGAAACAACATGAGGGGGTATATTTTGCCATAGAAAGTATGATTAGTGCTGCAGAATGAAAAATTAGGGCACATTTTGAGTGACTTCTCAAATCCTTTTCTATTTCATTAAAACATTCTGACATGCAGTCTCCCAAAATGGCCACCAGAGACAAAAGAGCCCAAATGTAGCCCAAATATCACCCAGATGTAGCCCAAGTATAGCCCAATGACAGAATGTCCCAGAGTGTTCTAAAGAACAACTAGAGCGCTAACAGTCCTACTTATTACAAAGGTATGGCACACCTGAAGCCATCTTGATTGGAATAAAGTGGTAACTCTTAAAACATTTAATTTAAAAAGAAACAACATGAGGGGGTATATTTTGCCATAGAAAGTATGATTAGTGCTGCAGAATGAAAAATTAGGGCACATTTTGAGTGACTTCTCAAATCCTTTTCTATTTCATTAAAACATTCTGACATGCAGTCTCCCAAAATGGCCACCAGAGACAAAAGAGCCCAAATGTAGCCCAAATATCACCCAGATGTAGCCCAAGTATAGCCCAATGACAGAATGTCCCAGAGTGTTCTAAAGAACAACTAGAGCGCTAACAGTCCTACTTATTACAAAGGTATAGCACACCTGGAGCCATCGTGATGGGAATAAAGTGGTAACTCTTAAAACATTTAATTTAAAAAGGAACAAAATGAGGGGGTATATTATGCAATAGAAGGTATTATTAGTGCTGCAGAAAGAAAAATTAGGGCACATTTTGAGTGACTTTTCAAATCCTCTTCTATTTCATTAAAAAATTCTGACATGCAGTCTCCCAAAATGGCCACCAGAGACAAAAGAGCCCAAATGTAGCCCAAATATCACCCAGATGTAGCCCAAGTATAGCCCAATGACAGAATGTCCCAGAGTGTTCTAAAGAACAACTAGAGCGCTAACAGTCCTACTTATTACAAAGGTATGGCACACCTGAAGCCATCTTGATTGGAATAAAGTGGTAACTCTTAAAACATTTAATTTAAAAAGGAACAAAATGAGGGGGTATATTTTGCCATATGAATTATGATTAGTGCTGCAGAAAGAAAAATTAGGGCACATTTTGAGTGACTTCTCAAACCCTCTTCAATTTCATTAAAAAAATTCTGACATGCAGACTGAAACATGCACTTTGAATACCAGCAGCAGACGTCCCTGGTGAGCAGTAGCTTTACTACAGTGATCTAATGTGCAACTAGAGTGCTAACATTCAGAATTCATGGCAAATGTGTGACACATCTGAATGCCTTCTTGATGGAACCAAAGTAAACAAGCATTGAAAATGCAATAGATCTCGCCCTCGTTTAAGTTAAAGCCATTCTGTTTGTAATGAGGTGGCTTTTTAGCTTTCCTTTTATTAGTGTTTTTTCAACTTTCATGTAAATAACATGCATCTGTATGCATATAAGTATATGTATGCATGCATTTATGTTTGTATTTATATAGATATACAGATGATATATGTTTATACATGTATGTATATATATATATATTCACTGAAAAAACCATAGGTTATAGACCATATATAGTTACAGACCCCCCAGGATATAGCGGCATGGATTAGCAAATTTAGCGGCACAAAAATGGAAATTTAGCGGCACATATATGGAAATTTAGCGGCAATTTTGCGGCAATTTATGTAGCCATTTTTCCTTCAACAAACACAGATATCTTAGTTTTTTTAGTTATTTAACAACATGAAGCTATGGATATTTGGTTTCTTTACAATCTAGACACTTTGGGGCAGATTTACAAGCCCCTTGCGCTGCTTTTACGCCGCCGTTGCGTCACTTTTGTGACGCAGCGGCGGCGCAAAAGATGCACCATTGTGCGGGGTATTTACTACGTGACGCATCTCCCAGATGCGTCACATTGCAAAGCCCTGCGCCAGAAGAGGCGTACCATTGCAGGTCAGTTTGTGTCTTGCAATAGCCTTAGAGCTTGGTGACACTGTACCTGCTGCACTAATGATGGCTATACCTATCGCCCCTTTTATTAGTAAGCACGTTAAATAGTATTTTGAACACGACCTGATATCCCACCGGATGCCCGTTCGACAGACCTAACCACTACAGAAAGAGCAGTCAAAACCGCCAAGTGGCCACTTGTTAAACAGTAGCGAACTGCATGTTGGTACTTGTAGTTTTGTTGCAAAATGTCAGCCAGCAAATCGTCTCCGATTTAAAAGCGGGGACTGGTTGAAGTTGACACCCATGACATGGGTGAGTGGTTCTGTCTGTTTATCTTGAGGGACAGACATCTCTGCACGGCGCTCCGTCTCCAAGCCAGCGAATAGGGTGACCAACTGGCATTGGTGGAAATTCAGGACGGTGAGTGTAAAAATTCAGGACAAAGGGTCAAAATTCAGGACACAAATTCAGGACAGGAGCTCAAAATTCAGGACAAAACTTCAGGACAATAGGTACGTTTTACAGACACATCATAGGTCGCGCAATAGTATACAAGTAAGCCCAGCCATTTCCAAACATATTCAACCGTTTGAAAACCTATCCATCATGTATCCTTCCATCTATCATTTCACTCATCCATCCCTTCATCCATCCCCTCATCCATCCTTTCACTCATCTCCATTATCCATCCACCCTTTCACCCTATCCATCTGCAAACTTATCCATCCACTCTTCATCCCATCCATCCATTCACTCATCCATTCAGCCATTTACCCTTTCACCAATCCAGCCATCCTTTCACTTACTAATCCTTCCACCCATCCACTATTTTAGTCATCCATCCATCCTCCCTTTCTCTCTCCATCGACCCTTTCACTTAGCCATCCTTCCTTCCATCCATCCTTTCACCCACCCATCATCCATCCATCCATCTGCCCTTCCCCTCATCATCCATCCTTCCCCTCATCATCCATCCTTCCCCTCATCACCCATCCATCCTTTTCCCTCATCATCCATCCTTTTCCCTCATCATCCATCCATCTACCCACCCACTCTTCATCCATCCATCCTTTCCCTCATCATCCATCCATCCTTCCCCTCATCATCCATCCATCCTTTCCGCCGCCCCCTCATCATCTATCCATTCCCTCATCATCCATCCATCCACCCTTCCCCTCATCATCCATCCTTTCACCCACCCCCTCATCAACCATCCATCCATCCATCCCCTCATCATCCATCCATCCTTTCACCCACCCATCCATCCATCCATCCTTCCCCTTTATCCACCCCCTCATCCATCCATCCTTCCTCATCCATCCTTCCTCTCATCCATCCTTCCCCTCATCCATCCATCCTTCCCCTCATCCATCCTTCCTTTCATCCATCATCCATCCTCCCCCTCACCCATCCACCCAATCCACCATCATCCATCCATCCACCCATCCCACCCATCCACCAACCAATCCATCCACCCAATCCACCACCATCCATCCAGCCACCCATCCCACCCACCCATCCACCCACCCATCCATCCATCCACCACCATCCATCCATCCACCCACCCACCCACCTACCCATCCATCCACCGACCCCCATCCATCCACCCACCCATGCCACCACCAATCCATGCATCCATCCATCCATCCATCCAGACACCCACCCATCCATCCATCCAGGCACCCACCCATCCATCCATCCATCCACCCACCCATCCATCCACCCACCAGATATATTGATATGAGGGGATGTAGCACACTTTGACCCAAACCGCAGCTTCAAAAAATGAGCAGGAATGTGCGTAATAAATAAACTTCCCATCAAATTTTTTTGTAAAAAATAAGTATATTAAAAAAAATAAGTATATAATCTTGGTATGAGTGGAGGATTGCAGGCGCGAACCGTGTCTGTCAGCACCAAAGTCAGTCTATGTTTCCGTTAGACCACATGTTGTTGCAGTGACTGACATTGATGTTTTGCTTATTGAAATAAACATATTTCCAAATATGCACCGCTTTGCTTGTTTCTGTTTATGCTTCCCGTTTTTAATGTGCTCGCTTTACGCTGCTTTGCTTTTTGTAAGTAAGTTTGTCATTGTGCGCATATTGCTTAAATAAACATTCTTCTTTAAAATAACCATTGTTCTTTATATGTTCTTGATAGCCTCCTATGCCCTTTATGCAGCTTTGTTCACACCTTGACCCAAACCGCAGCATCAAAAAATGAGCAGGAATGTGCGTGATAAATACACTTCCCAGGCGTGAACCGTAATAAACATACTTCCAAATATATGTTTATATGTTCTTGCAATGATGCTTAAATAAACATTGTTCTTTAAAATATTCATATCCTCATCTGCTGCGCTGCTTCCCGTTTATACTTATATGCATAATATATGCATAATGTGCTCGCTTTATGCATTGTGCGCTGGTTCCCGTTTATTGCTTCCCGTTTATACTTATATTCATATCCTCATATGCAGCGCCGCTTCCCGTTTATACTTGTATGCATAATATATGCATAATGTGCTCGCTTTATGCATTGTTCAATTCGATGTCAATGATGCTAAAATATCAATTCGATGTCAATGATGCTTAAATAAACATTGTTTTTTAAAATAACCACCGTCAGTGTTCTTTACATGTAAACACTTTCATGTTATTTCAATGATGCTTTGTTTGAAGAACCGAGGTTTGCTAACAATTTAGTGACAGTAATTACGCTCCGTGAAGAGAACCATGTGCTGCCTTGGTGTAATCAGGGGCGTAATCTGGCCGAGTCTCGGATGTTTGGGGCCCTGGGTAGAAATGGAATGTGTGAGCCCCCCTCTAAATAGCAAATACATGACACATTCAGGGCTGTTTGCATGTGAATAGATGTCGCAGCTCCTGAACCTGCAGCCCCTCCCTCTCAGTCACCTTCGAAGCACCTCTTAACAGGTCATCAAGGGCTGGAGGTGTGAGGTTTGCCATCCCGCTGTGACGCTTCAATGCTGCTGAGTATCTGCCACATAAAGCAGACCCCCCAGGATATAGCGAAAAATGCCGCGATTTCTACAAAAATGCCGATTTCGCGGGCATTTTTGTAAAAATCGCGGCATTTTTTAAAAAGTGCCGATTTCGCGGCAAATCGCGAAATCGCGATATCCTGGAGGGTCTGGTTAGGAATTAGCATTTACAAAACCTTGAAAATTCACTGAAAAAACCATAGGTTATAGACCATATATAGTTAGGAATTCGCATTTACAAAACCTTATTTTACTCACACAAAACCATTGAAATTCCATATATAGTTAGTTGCACTAACTATATATCGCGCACCCGCAATCCACTGCTGATGATGTCACATATTACATCATTCATGACATGGTCAGTGACATCACTGATGACATCACTGATGACATCTCAAATGACATTACTGATGACATCTCAAATGACATCACTGATGACATCACTGATGACATCTCATTTGACATTACTGATCACATCACTGATGATATCATTCATGTGATAATACGATGAACCTCTTCAGACTCTAATATAACCTTAGATACAATCAGTGTAAACAGACACTCACAGACTGTCTTTTTTTCAACCAATGGCTGTTTCTTTAAAAGAACGGCTCATGATGAATGACACTGTCATGTGAACAAGGCTCCTCGGAGCCGAAACATCATGCGATGTGCCTGCTCGTAATAAATTGATCTGCACAAAATTGGACCGTGTCTGCATCTTTCTAAGGTGTGGGAGGACGCCTCACCTTTTTGAAATTGTGCGTGGATTTCTTGGATATATGTATATATATATATATATATATATATATATATATATATATATATATATATATATATATATATTCACTGAAAAAACCATAGGTTTCACACACGTTATAGTTAGGAATTAGCATTTAAAAAACCTTGCAAATTCACTGAAAAAAACATAGGTTTCAAACATGTTATAGTTAGCTGGGCATTTCACTCCTACAAAACGATTGAAATTCCTCTGTTATAGCTAGTTCAGGTAACTATAACTCGCGCGCCCGCAATGCACTGCTATTGACGTCATATACTACATCACTCATGACATGGTCAGTGAAGTCACTCATGACATCACTGATGACATCTCAAATGACATCACTGATGACATCACTGATGACATCATCCAGTGAATGTGTGTCTTTCTGAAAAATAAATATTTTTCATATATGTATATCTAAAGGTCGATGGAAGAATAAATGGGTAAATAGTTGTCTAAATAGATGTTTTTTTTTGTAAAATTGATTGCATAACTGACTTACTAAGTGTATCTTAGTGAATACATGTATTAACGACCAATGTTTAAATATCTGTATCAGTGTCACACTTTGAGTATAAGTGGCTGCATGGGTTGGTGAGTAGCTACATGAGTGTTGATATGGGTTATTTCTTTTTTTGAGAATCAGTATGAGTGTCTGTATAGTTCGGTGAGGGATATTACTTAGCGTATAGATGCATGAATGAGTGACTCACTGTTTGTATGTGTTTTGAACACAGCATGTGTGCAGGACTGTGTGGGTGGATGAGTGTGTGTATGGGTGTGTTAGTGAGTGAATGACTGTCTCAATAGTGTCTTTATGAGTAAGTACATATGTTTTAAACTAGTATATGTGAGCATTAATGTATATAAGTGAGTATATGTGAGAGTGAGAGATTGGAAGAGTGCCTGTATAAATAAGTATGTGTTTCTATACGTGATTGTTTAAGAGAGTCAGTATGTGTACATTTCTGTAGATGTAAGTGTAGTGGTGTGTGTAGAGCTGTATATGCAAGTTAATGGATGTTTGATAGTTTATTTGCATGTGTGAGTATGTGTGTAAGTAACTCTATGGATGAATATTGGTGTGTAACAGGATGTGCAGGTGTATGAGTACATATGATGAGTGAGTACATATATGAGTGACTATGTAGAACTGTTGGTGAATGACTGGATGTATATGTAGATGTTGGAATTACTGAATAGGTTGTTGTAACTGGTATTGGTATCTCAATTTTTTGGAAAATTTTAGTTTCTATTTTTGAATGTGTGTATCAAAGGTTATGTTAGGGTGAGAGGAGGTCTACCACTCTTTCACAAGGATGATGTCATCAGTGATGTCATCAGTGATGTCATCAGTGATTGATTTGATTTGATTTGGTTATAGAATTTATAGAGCGCGCGAATGCCCAAGGGAGTCTTGGCGCTTTGTCTGATGTTTGACTACATGCTGTAGTGAAACATTGGAAAGGTTACTGAGTAGTGAAAAGCCATGTGTTTAGTGCTTTTCGGAACACTAGCAGCGAGGTCATGTTTTTTATAGATAGTGGAATTTGGTTCCATGTCTTTGCTGCATGCAGCAGGAAACTTCTCCCTCCCCATCTGAGCTGTTTTACTCTGGGGGTTCTGATCAGCTTTACATTACCTGATCTAAGATTCCTGATTGGTACATATTGTCTGAGGTTAGCTTTCAAAAATTGGGAGCCTATCCCTTGGGAGGCCTTGTATGCCAGGCAGGCTGATTTGAATTTTACCCTTTTCTCCATATTAAGCCAGTGAAAATTTTTGAGTCTGTTAGCCACCGACTCAGACCTGGGGATGTCCAGAACTAACCTGGCTGCTGCGTTTTGAAGGCGCTGTAGTTTTGCCATCAGTTGGTTTTGTAGCCCGGCATACAGTGCATTCCCGTAATCTAGCCTAGATAAGGCCTGCATGGTTATCAGTGTTTTGCGCATTTCTACGGGAACGAATGGTGATAGTTTTTTTATTAATTTCAAGACATAGCACACTGATGATGGGATTTTATTGATCTGGTCACGAAAACTTAATTTAGAGTCAAATACAAATCCCAGATTCCTAACTTTGTCCACCGGTGAAGGGCAGTTGCCCAGACTGTCTGGCCACCCCTTATGGGACCAGGTGTTGGGTTCCACACCTAGCAGCATTACCTTGGTTTTCTCACCGTTCAGCTTTACGTAGTTTTGTTGCATCCACTTGTTGACTTGTTCCATGCAGTGGCAGAATTTGTCAGCTGTTTCGTCTATGTTGTGGGAGATTGACACTTTTATTTGGGTGTCGTCTGCGTAGGACACGGGGAGGAACCAGCAGTTCCTAATGATGGTAGCTAGAGGGGCAACATAAACATTGAAAAGGGTGGGGCTCAGGGACAAGCCCTTAGGGACCCCCATGGGGACTTAAAGGACTTGTAGGTGTAGTCCCCTACACTGACTGAGAAAGATCTCTCCTTCAAGTAGGATGAGAGTAGTTCCAGTGCAGATTCGTGTAGTCCAATTCCAGCTAGACTTGTCAGGAGTATGTCATGATTCACAGTGTCGAAGGCTGCCGATAGATCTAACAAAATAAAGGCAGCCTTCCCCCCTGCATTGACAACACTCCTGAGCTCTTCTGCTGCCATGATAAGGGCAGTCTCAGTCCCATGTTCCTCTCTGAATCAGTACTGTGAATAATCTAACGCATGGGTAGATCTAAGGAATCCCGCTAGCTGTGTATTCAGCATTTTTTCCAGAACTTTCACCTGAAAAGGTATTCTGGATATAGGCCTGAAGTTTGCTGGGTTTTGAGAATCCAGGCTTGGTTTCTTTAGTAGTGGCAGGACCGTTGTGTCTTTCTACACCTTCGGGAAGCAAGTAGCCTGTATTATTTTAGAGAAGAGCCGGTGCGGCTGTTCACTAAGCAACTCTGGGAACAGGTGTAGTATTTTGGGTGGGCATGGGTCTGATAGACCGCCTGATTTAGTTGTCATTATTATTTGGCGAATTTGTTCCACTGATGGGGGGTAAACCGAAAAACTGGATTGTTGGCCTCTGTGGTTTTATTGGTAATACTATTTATCTCAATTTGTAGGGGATTCTGATTGTTGGCAATCGCAACTGAATCGTACACTGATTTTACCGTGTCAATGAAGAATTGGCCTAGCATGTTATATAGTTTGGTGCTGCCTTCTAATTGTTTGTTTGATGCAAGGGTAGATAGTTTTGTGACTGTTGCGAACAGTTCTTTAGAGGAGTTTTTAGCCTCATTTATTTTTTTATGAAATAAGCAGATTTTTCTTCGATTATCAATTTTTTATAGGTTGCCAAGATCTCGCAGTGGGTTTCCTTAGTAGCTGTTTCATAGTTAGTTCTCCGTTTCCTTTCAGCTCTCCTGCAAGCCTGCTTTTGGAGCCTCAAACGTTCGGAGTACCATGGTTGTGATATGTTGATCCTTCTTGATTTAGAAATGTTTTATGGGGGCTGCCACGACGGCCGCCGATTTAATCCAAGTGTTGACTTGTTCTGTGGCTGTGTTAATCTCTCCGTCTAAATCCCGGATGGTCACTTTAAGGTGTTTATGAAGTTGGGGGATATCCATTTATGCCCAGTCTTGGTATGTGCAGTGTCTTTCTAGGGTTGGCCTAAGTATTTTTGATTGTTCAATTGTGAATGTGAGCTTTACAACTTTATGGTCAGACCAGGGGACTGGAATAATTTCCATTCTTTTGATATTATCGTTGGAGGAGAAAATCCCATCCAATGTATGACCGGCCATGTGTGTGTCTTGCTGGACTATTTGTGTCAGGGCGCAATTGGTCATTGTCTCCATGATCAATCTCGTATTTTTGTCTGTACTATTTTCTAGATGAATTTTAAAATCTCCTAGTATAGTGTAGTCCACCCCCTTTATGCTGGATTCTAAAAAGGGGCCAAGTAGTTGAGTCACCGCGCTTTTTGCCGATGGCCGCCTAAGTAGGAGTAGGCCTTTATATGTATAGTTTTTTGTGATGGCAATCTCAATTGAAAGAGTCTCACAATCTGGGCTGCTACCTGAAGCTGAGCTTCTAACATGATAGTCTTCCATGACAATTACCGCTAACCCTCCCCCTCGTTTTCCTATCTGCCCGGGTTATCACGTACCCCTCGGGGATAGCCAAACCGAGCTCTATGTCAGAGGTGTCATTTGCCCAAGTCTCTGTGATAAATAGCAGATCTAAGTTGTGATGTTCGATCAGGTTTGCTATTTCAGTGTTATGTTTCACTAAAGACCTAGCGTTTCTTAAAGCTGCTCTGGTCACTTTAACTTCCACCTTGTCGTCGTGTGAACTGTCTCGGGTGAGGCTTTTTATCAGCGAGTATCTAAAAAGAGCAGCACAGCTTGGACAATGCTTGGTTTCATCCATTGGGTTTATAATAGGGCAGAGTGGCTTATGCCTCATGGCCAATATTTCAATGCTGCTATAAGTCAGCCTCATCCTGGCCGGGCTTACCTCGATTTGGGCAGGGATTATGGCCCTGGGCCCGGGCCAGGCACGGCCGGGGTAGATGGGCGCGCCTGCGGCGTGCCCGCTGCGGGGGTCCGCTGCGCGTCCGTTCTGTCATTGGTTTTAATAGGATCTTAGCCGTGTGCAACTAGACCGCTCACCGCCGGGGACGGCTCCTCCCGGAAGTGAGTCAGTGCTGGTGGCGCCCTCCTTACCCTCCGTACAAGCGGCACTTGCCGTGACAGTACTCATTACATAACAGCCGGCAAAAAAAAGACAATCAAGATTATTTAAAAAAAAACATTCAACATTCTCAATAACAATCAAAAAAATTTGAAATAAAACATATATTAAATGTTTTTTTCAAACAACATTTCTTACATAACTATGAGATATCTCAAAGATTCTTAAAATACCAAAACACTATCATTAATTTTCATACACTGTAAACAAAGTTACTTTTAAATATATGCTGAGAAAATATACAACAAATAGTCCTTAATGGTTTTACATACTTTTCCACATGGCCAAATAGTATATCTCAAACTCTTAGTAAAGAAGTTCCTCAGTAGTAATCCTCAGCATCCGTCTCCCACCTTTCAGTTCCAAAATCACCGACATCATTTGCAACGTCCTCCAGGGCTCATCCCTCAACATGACGCTTTTCAAAATCTACATGGCACCCTTACACAAGTGGCCCACCATCACAACCTCAACATTATCTGCTAAGACAAAGACACCCAACTCATCTTCTCCCTCACGAAGGAGCCACATACCACTGAAAGATGAAACTAACTGCATAATAATCAACTCTCTAAATCTCAACTCGGACAAACACCTACAATGAGTCCAACGACTCCAGAACACCTCCGCCTGACTGATCATCAATGTCCCCTGCCACAGCCACATCCCCCACCACCGGAGACACCTACACTGGCTCCATGTCGACAGAAGAATCACCTTCTAGCTCCTCAGCCTCACTTACAAAGTACTCTACAACACCAGTGCAACCTACCTTAACCGCAATAATCCTGAAAGGCCAAATTTCGTTTAAAAAATGTTTGCTTTAAAAATATTACGTAAGAATTTGGTAACTCTTTAAACAAACGTTGTTTAAAAACCAATTACAATGTATCCAACCTTTCAGAAATTTTAAATAAAAAGTGTAATGTCCAGATGTTGTAGAAGGTCCATCATGAAAAAAAATTGCAACAGCTACAAAAGTTCTTCCTGATATTGATACTTGAACAGCTGCAAAAAATTGTAATTAAAGTTTCCAATTTTCTTCCAACAGCTTTACAACATTGCAGCATTAAAAATACATACTGTCCATATCTTTGTATAAATAATGTTGATGACATTTCTGATTTACATTGGCTACACTCCATGTTTTGACTTGCTCCTCTAATTAGATTCTTAAAAGACACTGATTCACAGTCAGGTGACATCAAATATATGAATCTTTCACTGTCAATGTTACTGCTACATGTAAACAAACAATTTTCACAGTCCTGTTGCCATTTATAAGAAAGGCAAAAAAGGTATTCAATATCTATACCTTCATCTTCCAATACAACAAGCATATACATTAGAAATTTCTGACAATCTTGCTGAATATTCTGCGCAAATTGAGTAGAACAAGAACATATGTCCAAAACATTTCGAATATCAGAAACAATTTGTATTTTACTTTTATCCCTACTACATTTCTCATAAACAGAATACGAATAGAATCTTTTTTCCCGATTTTCAACAATTAGTTGTTGCAAACTTTCAAGAAAAAAACCAACATTAATAACTACATTAGCATAGCAGTTGACACCAGAACTATTTTCAAACTGATAACCAAAATTGTCTTCATCACTGTCCTTTTTCTTTTTACCTCCATTCACAACTTCATCTTGTTTTTTTTCTTTCTCTGTAGCTTCACTAGAGATGTTCTCAAATCTTTTTTTCTACCTACCACAAGCTTTTCAAATACTGGATATTGACCTAGATTGTGTGCACATTCTCTTCTTAACCTATTATACTCTTTCACACAACTTGCATCTGAACTAATCTTTGTCTCTTCAAAATCAATCAAGTACAATCGAGATAAAGTTTCTACTTGAGACAAAGCAACATATGCCATACCTTCTTTAAACACGGTACTTCCAATATTCACTAAAGCACTATCTACACTTAAACCTTGAGATTTATGAATGGTCACCACATACGCCAAAGAAATAGGAAACTGTTTTCTACGAATAAACAAATCTTTTACAAGCAAAAACCGAGCTGAACAATGACCAAATTGTTGTACTTCTTCAATTTCATCAAATTTGATTTTCAAAAATTCTATACCATCTCTATATAAATAATTAACAAAATCAACAATTTTACCCACTGCTCAATTTGCTAAACCTTTTTCCAAATGCAAATTACGTCGTAAAATTACCCTACAGTTTACACATGCATATAAATTATTTTCTAAACCATCAGTTTTACTTATCGATTTCTCTAAAGAATCCAATTTCCTCTTCAACTTTTCAGTCAAAATAATAGTGATTCCTTCATGTTCTATTTTATCAATACCTTCAAATTTTACAATTTCTTCATTTTCCAACTTTAACATTTCTTCATTGAATATAAAACATTCACGCAGTGTTGGCATTTAGCAGATTACAGATTTGTTTTCTGCAATTCTCATATATATTTTCTCTGGGACAATATTTTCATTTGGAATCTGTAAAGCTTCTTTGCCATGTTTAGTCACTTTTCCAATTCTTATATCTTGAAGACTAGTTCCATAATCAGCATCATTTGCCTGTCGCATATTTGTAATAAGTTCCTTATACTCAAAATATGACCAAATGTTTACATTTCCAATGCTCCCCAAAGACTATCTGGTATCTTCATGTGCCAGTGTTTAAAACACTGGTTGTCCTTTTACAGGAGTAAGTTGTAGAAGATGTCCAAAAACTATGACGTGTTTTCCTCCAAATAATACGTCATACTCTGTTTTAAGAATTTACTGCATTCTTAAATGCACAAAGGCAAGCATTAAGTTTGATACCATGCTTGCCTCATCAATAATGAGTAGTTTCATTTTCCTCAAGACTCTTGAAACTTCACAACAAACTTCTCCAGATAGCTTGTGGTATTCTAATTTGTTTTCATGCTCTACTGGTAACATTAATAAACAATGTAAAGTAATTCCTTTAATATTGTGGGCTACCAACCCAGTTGGAGCAGTGACAACACAAGACAAATGCGAGTCAGTTATTTTCTGTAGAAAAGTTTTAATTACTTCAATTAAAAAACTTTTTTCTTGTTCCAGCGTGTCCTCCCACGTACATTCGGATAGGTTTAAATGATGAGCAAGAGCACTCTTTCTTCTCATGAAGTAATCCAAGATCCATCTGTCTCTTACTTGCTCATATATGTGATTCTGCTCAACATTTAGTTGTTCTTCCAAGTTTCCTAAGTTTGTTACATCTCCTTGAGCTTCGTACATTGCTTTTTCCACCTCTTCCATAGCAGTTGCTGCTTCATTTTGAACAATTGGGGGCATATTATCAAGGGGGTTTATCTCCGCTTTTTTGGCTTTAAAAGCCAAGAAAGCGGAGATAAAATTATCTCCCTATTACCTAGCTGCCGCTAACACCAGTTAGGGACAGCTAGTAGGAGATAGCGACCATCTTGGGCCCCACTTTGCATGTCAGTGATATTTATCACTAATGAGATGCAAGGTGGGCGTGCCAAGATGTTAGAGACTGAAAACAGTTGCTAACATCGCTATCTCCTATTACCAACTTTTGGAGATATTCGCGCTAAGCGGGAATATCTCTAAAAGCTAACACCTGCCCTGAGCAGTTCTTAGCCATGTTATCCAATGGGAGGTGGATAACATGGCTAAGAGCATTAGCTCGCTAATGCATGAATATCGCTGACTTTTCAGCGATATTCATGCTTTGCGGCGATTTTTACCGCATTTGCGTTAAACCTTGGTAATACCAAAGTTTATTTGCGGTAAAAATCGCCGCAGCGCTGCGGTAAATTTTTGTCTCTAACCAAGCAATATCGATAATTATCGCTATTGCTTGGTAATATGCCACTTGGTTCTCCTAGTGGGTCCTGACTCAACGGAGCAGAAGTTTGACTGTCTTGAGAACTGTCTCTAGCAATCGCAGCTGCAATTGTACCTTCTTGACTAATTTTGTTGTTCAATATTTTCACATAATTAGCAAAAACAGGACATTCTATAGTACCTTTACTTGCGTTGAACAAATCTTCATAGTTCTGAAAATCTCCAAGTAATTCCAATTCTGAACGCCACGGTTTGAAAAGTTGCAAAAGAGCTAAATAGTAAGATTCCCTTTTGTCAGGAGTTTCACAACTGTGATTAATCAAATGTCCTTTTCTTTGTTCCACCAAACATTCTTCAGAACCAACCACGGCATATATAACATTATTGATGTTTTCTATATTATTCCGTTTAAAAATATAGTTTTGAAGCACTTCATAGAGACATATATTTTCAAGATGATGACTTCTATTTGGATAATATGTATCCAACATATTTGTTTTCACAATATCTGTAATTTATGGCTCTTTTTCAGCTAAATATTAAATTTCTTGTACAGATTTAAGTACTCGATATTGTGTCGCAGCTAGACCTAGATTCACCCAAATGATTCTTCTAGATTTGGAGTAAAGACTTGCAGATGATAAGCGATCTGAACATTCTTACGGTCCAATTTCTCGATGAGATAACATCTTCAAACTGTAAGTATATAAATAATTTCTTACTTAGACTCTTCTCGTGGGAAATCTCTTCCCACATCTCCTTCAATTCTGTCTTTTCTGATTTTGTTATGTAGGATGTTACATATCGAGCAACAGCAATGGAATTGTCTGCAACATATTGAATGTCCATGTTAGCATTCCACATGGACACAATGACTGGGTTGTAGTCATTTATGTATTTTGACTCTTCATTTCTTTTTAAGTTGTAGGTATTTTTTGGAGACTTTCTTGTGATAGTATGTTGCAAAGATGACATAAAACTGTTCACTCCTCCTTTTGATATTACAGGACGTGGAAATCCAAAACGGCATTTGGTGTGGAACTTGTCCTTAGGTTTGTACTTTCGAGAACAATATTTCCCACAACCATGGCTTTGGAATCGTAAGACTTGTTGTCTTAAGTCCTTATCTTGTGTACTTTTGGGTATATCACATCTAGCATATTCTTCAATAAAAGACAGCACAGTATCATCTGACTCAGTTCCAAATTTGGAGCATCTTTGATCCAAATTAGCATATTTATGTTAGGAGCAGCTCTCGCTTGATACACCTTTCTTCAAAAGAAATCCAAAACCTCTCCAAGAGGAGGATTGAAAGACATCATAGCTTCAAATCTATGATTGAAATACCTGCATACATTAACTGGATCCAAAGAGCACAATTCTCCAGGTGTCTTGTATTCAATATTTAGTATATTTGGATTTGCTTCTCGAAGAAATTGAAGTAAATCATCCTAAGCATATTCAGCACAGCTTAGAGTAAGGAACCAGGTAGGAGCTCCTAAGTTCCTTAGCATACATTTAAGTTCTCCATGACGACGGTACCAGTACTCATTAGTACCATTTGCCCAGAATCTCCTGTTGAAGATACCTCATCAGCGTTTTGTGAAGTCCAGTCCGGAGTTTGCAGCGGACCTGGGATCAGAGCTGACCAGAGCCGAGCCAAGCAGTGTAGAATCAACAGTCCTGGTCGGATTTTTATTATGAGTTCTTCGACAATAGACACAAGAATAATTTGGCCTTTCACCTGAATTCACCACTACAAAAAAGGGCCCCCTGTGGTGGATGTAGGGCAGACTGACAGGGGAAAATTCACAACCAGAATCGAGGGAAGGGAGTCTGCCCTATATATTTCAATCTACGGGCTCATATAGAATCCCAAATTATCAAAAAGTGCACAGCTTTGAGCTCACTGGACCACGGTCACCACAATTAACATCTCAACACAGTTTCGGAATAAATATATATTTTTATTTTCATTTTTCAAAATATAAAGATGATATCAAGCACATGTAAAAACATCTAGCTTTGCATACATATACAAATCAATGATAAATCAGATATAAATAATTCAACACATAGACCCCCTAGCGCACCCTCTCATCCTTCATCCAAATTCAGGAACTATTTCCACTCAACACCATTTCAAACATTCAGTCAATTCATTCAGTCTATACAATACGAAAACCTGAACACCCATCGCACACAATTACGCTGAGGTGGTTCTGCAGTATCCACTCAGCGGATCACTGGGGGGACACCAGATATTATTGGCAGAACAGATGGTCACCACGCCGACGCGCGTTTCGGTGCCCGGCCCATTCTACGGTGGCACCTACGTCAGGGCATGTATACGAGGGGGAGCAGAAAACGGGGGTATAACACAATTATGCAGCCGTGGTCATTCTGTGATAGACAAAGAAAGAGACAACATTTGTGATCTCATGTATTGATAACATTTTAGTTTTTCCTACATTATTCTAAAACATAGGATGACACTGTTCTATATACAGTTTTTTATGTAGACTACCAATATTATATTCTTAATTCGATGCTTATAATCAAATCAATGTCTACTTCAACTCTCTGACTAATCCAGAGATAGTCCTGTTGTTGACAAATAAGGTTCAGATCACAGAACACAAACAGCGAGCTCAAAGGGGTGTACAACATGATGCAAGCCTTATCAAAGAAAGGCACACTACGGTGCAAAAAAGCCCTACAGGGTCAGATAGTGACGGAATCCCTAAGGGAAAGGAATATAGTAGAAATAAACAATATGGAGAGTGACAAAAGAGAAATATTCGACGGTTGCTATGAGGAACAGTTTTTGATAACAAATAGTACTACGAATATTGGGTAATACACTCTGATACCAGTAGGTAGAATTTCTTAAATATGTGACACATAAATAGAGCAGAGAAGACTACCAGGGATACAAAAGACCTTGGGTTTGTACTGTGCAGATAGAAAGCAATTGGATACCACTTTCAATTCTTCACGGAGCAAGGAAAGACAATCTGCATCAACAGCAAAGTGGACTCAAATGGTGCTCTCTAAAAAACAGTAAAACAAGACAAAAATGTTGCTTATGACTCTCAGGTGCTCGGTATTCCAGGGCACATTTAGTCTAGCCTTCATCTTCGAGCTGTACTTACTTGGGAATCGTAATTTCTGTGGTCCTAGATTTTAGTGGCTGCCTGCTGCTGGTACTGTTTTACCGAAAATTCCATTCCTTCCCTCAGTTATGTTGAAGAATAAGTTTAAAAGCCCTATCAAGAGAGATTCGGGGGAGATTTTATAAACCCGCCGGGAACAAAGCTTTTCTCCATTACTCGTAAACATGCCTGTATATTCAACTCGTTCTTATCGAATGGCACTTACTCATTCTGAGAGGTTTCCAATTATCGGGAATTGCTTCACGGAAGTTGATTTTCTTGACTCATAGCTCAGTAAACATGGCCAGCCGGAATGGTCCTCAGACGTTGGTTTCAAGGAACTAAAAAACGGGGAAAGCCGCGTTACACATTGGAGCGTTTAGTTTCCCAAACACCACATACAAAATAGGGCAATTTTGTACGTTTCATTTGCCCAATATAGATAAAGCAATTGAGGTTAGTGATTTGTCCGGGCTATGGAATACTGCCTTCTAAGATCGCATTCGAGAGTAACGTGCACTCATTTACGTTGGTTGAATATGTGGTCAGCCCGTCGGGATGGATTCGTCATAGGGGGTAGCAGCCATAATTTAGTTTGTGACGTCCCCTTAGGAAGCATGCCCGTGACGCTAAAGGAGGCGTCTGTATTAAAAATCTCGGCTGGTGGCCTTGCATGGATTTAAATATTATCTTGAGTGGCAGAGCCTACAATACGGGGTCAAGCCATTAGCCAGGGGGTCGCAAAGCTTACCTCCGGGATAAATCCTCTCTGGATCCTCTCACAGTCACGGCGGCAGTCCGGGCGTTCGCGGGGCCCAGGACAAATTCCAGCGGTTTTTAAAGGGTAGTGCCGGGACACACCCCCTTGTGTATATTCACGTAGCCTTTTGGTATCGATAGATAAGGCATAGATCTAGATAGTTGGATGAAAAGGAGGAGGGCAAATACGTTTAAAGGCGAAGGTCGTCAAAAGGTGGCTGAGGCCGATCAGGTCAGGTGATAGATATACCCAATCATGTTTGACGACGGCGGTGGCATAAACATAACTAGATCTTTAATCTAGGCAGTCCACCAGATCCCGTGAATGAAATATAAGTAAAATATGTTATGGAGCCACCACGGTGCCGGATACAGGGAGGAGTTGAACACGAACAGACTAATAAAATGGATGACGGAACATTCCAATCAAACCTCGTGAGGGATCTGGGCATTAAGCAGGGCCCGGAGGAACAAAGCTTATGTAACTATCCGAGTGTCAGATACAAAGAAAAATAGAGCAAGAAAGGGGCATCGGACAAACAAAGGGTCATTATGCTCAGACTCAGGGCAGTCATTGAGCACACGATGGAGCAATGTAATCAAACTAAGTGCAGTAATAGAACACACGATGGGGCACTGTAATCAGACTCAGTGAAGCGATATAGTGGGGACGATTACACAAAAAGGGCCAATCGTATCCAACCAAGGCCCATCCACCATTTCAGAAATATCAAATAACTTCAAGGGTCCCTATAGGATGGCATTCTCCCACGGGCAACATTCATTAAGGCCTTTATTTGCGGAGTCAAGCAAAAAAATCCAGTACAGCTCCCATTTTTTTCGGAGTAGTGTAGCATCCTTGCCTCGGATGTTCCGGATCTTTTCAAGAACAGCCCACTTAAGGTCGTTCTCAGCATGTTTGGCCATGCTCCAGTGGGCCACGAGTGGGGCATGCTTTTTCTGGTTACGGATATTTGACTTATGTTCGCCGATCCGGGTTCGACATTCACGTCCCGTTTCTCCAACGTATGGGTGTCCACATGGGCACATGATGACATACACAATATTGGCAGTGCGACAGTTACTCATGCCCCTCAATTGGATGTTATGTTGTCCGATTTTCAGAGTACTTCCAGTAATGGCATGCGGGCATGCCTGGCATGTCCCGCAGCGATGATTACCCTCAATGCGGGGGAGTCCGAAGATGCCAGTTTGTATATGTTCTTTCAGAGTAGCCACAGGGCCCCGGACAAGGTGGTTCCAGAGATTTTTGTTCCGGCGAAATGCAAAAATAGGTTTGCTCAGTTGACTTTCAGGATTATTGGTATTCAAAATGTGCCAATTCGAGTTAATAACTTGCCGCAATTTGTTGTTCAACGTGGAGTGTCTCGTAATGCACACCAACTGTTCTTGCTTATCGCGATTTTGTTTCTGAAACATGCTGTCTCTATTAAAGTACCTCGCACGCTTGAAAGAGTCACGAATCAAGCGATGAGGGTATCCCCGTGCCGCGAGCTAAGTTTTTAATAGGTCAGCTTGAGTCAAAAAGTCTCGGATCTGCGAGCAATTTCTCCTCAATCTGAGAAACTGGCTGAATAGAATCGAGTCACGCTGGCTCCGAGGATGGAAACTGCCATACTCCAATAGTGTGTTCCTTGCGGTGGGATTCGTAAACAGAGATACATAGAGTTGTTGGTCAAAGTGTTGAACCCACACATCAAGGAACTCAACTTTTTCATTGCTGATTTTGGCAGTAAAGCGAATGTTAACATCTGCCAGAAAACCTGAAATCACCTTAAACTTTGTAATTTCTTGCTCAAAATTTTCTACACTACAACATTGTACATTCTCTTCCACATTTTCTTCTATTAATATCTCAGTTGCTGTACTATCTTCCTGAGGACCAAAGTAACTAACCTGAATTTCATCACAAACATGTGTTACATCTGATACACATCCATGCAAAAGATCACTGTTCAACTTTTTCAATATTAGTGCTGGACTTTTTGCATAATACAACATTCTGACTAATTTCCTCATTTGAGTATGATGAACTGAAAAACACTTTGATATACTTTTTTAGAAAGACAAGCCAGAGAATGACCTTGCAAACCAGTATTTTCTCTCACTCTGCAAGGGTCTAGTCCTTGCAACATCTTAATCTTTTGTTTAACAATTTTCTTAGTATAGTTACATTGGAAATTGCGTAAAAAATCAATAGATTATTGCCGTACACTACAAATACTACTATAATTCCAAGTGTACACTGGATCTTTAGGACGTCTCCCTAAAACTTCAACAGCTAACACCTCTTCTGCATTTCTAGGAACAATTTTCTCTTTCTCAATAGGACAACCTTTTTTTTAACCTCATAAGCATGACCACTGGTGTCAACTGCATGCAACAACTCATTACTCTGAAAATAACTCTCTTCATTAAAAAAAGGCTCAGAACATGAACTTTCTATTCACCCAAAAAACCTCAGAAAAATTTGCTTCTGTTAATTATTCTTCTCCAATTACTTTTGGCCTTCATTAAATGGATTAGCTAATCTAGTGATCGAATTCTATTGATTACTAAAACAAATAATTTGTTTTTCAAGTCCAAAGCTTTCTCAACTACATTTTCTATACGTTTCTTCTTATAAAATGCTGTTTTTTTAAAATTTCTTAACTTCCTTAATAAAATTTGACACAACTCTATTATAGAACATTTTTTTCCTAATTTCCATAAATAGGTTTTTCCTCCTTTTAATATACACTGAATTTTCTGAAGTTGACTTTCCATGATTGTTCTCTTTATTCTTCTTTTTCTTTTTCGTTACAGATACACTAATAGTATTTTTCCCTTTGTGCACACTACTCTTAGTGTTTAATATTTTCCTCAGAAAAGTCTTTGTTCTCTTACTAGGACTTTTTCTTTTTGTTAACACATTGTTCTTCATGTAAATCTTGTGGATGACTCCTCTTTTGAGCTTTTGTAGGCATGATGAATATTTTTCAGGGTTGATGAACAGAATTTATTACAAAAAAATATATATAACATTACAAAAATATTCTATTATATTACTTATAAAAAGAGAGGGAAGATTATGAGGACAAAGGTGGGACTATGAAAATAGAAGGACTTACAACAAGAGAATAAGGAGTATGAAACAAGGGAAAATATGAGGAAAAAGGGGAGTATAAACAGACACTGCAATATAAAGGGATTAAGGGAGTATGAACAAACTGGAAAGTATGAATAGGTAAGGGAGAGTATGAAGAGAAAGGTGGAAATATGAGGAGAGAAGGAAGAGTAAAAGAAGAAAGAAAGAAAGAGAGTGAGAGGAGAGGCGGGCACTATAAGAAGAGAGAGAAAGACTATAAAGAAAAAAGAATGAATATGTGGAAAGAGGCGCAAGTATAAGAACAAAAAAGGAATACTAGAAAAGGACGGTGTGTATAAAGAGAGAGAAGACAGTACCATAAGAGAGCACTGAGAATGTGAGGAAAAGTGGAGCATAAATAAAAAAGGTGTGTACAAGAACAGAGGATACAGTATGAGGAGAAAAGAAGGAGTATAAACAGATGGGGGATTATGAAGAATGAAAAGTGTATGAGGAAAGAGGCAAAAGTATGACAAGAGAAACAAATAGAGAGAGGTCAGTATGAAAAGACGGAGAATATGAGGAAAGTGCTGTAGAGTATATGCAGGGAGTCAAGGATGAGTAAGAGAAGAGAGCAAGCACTATGCACAGAAAGAAAAAATATAAATAGAGAGGACAGAAAATGAAAATGGAGAAGGAATATTAAGAGATACAGGAAAATATGAACACATACAGAAGGAGTATAGGATAAAAGGGAATATAAGAAAAAGGCAATAGTATAAGGAGACATGAAACAGTAAGAGAAGACCGAGGAGAATATGAAAACAGGGGGAGTATAAGGACAGGGTAGGAGTGTGACAATAAGAAAAGAGGGCAATATCAGTACAGAGTGCGGAGTATAAGAAAAGAGAGAAGTGTGAGCAGAGAGCGGGGAGTATAAGAAAAAAAAGAAAAGTATGAGAAAACAATAAGGAATATGTGCAAAGAATAGAGAGAATAAGAAGAAAGAGAGAGTATAAGAAGTAAAGAGTATATATGAAGAAAGAGGAAGGAATATAAAGAGAGACAGTGACAAAAATGTGGACAAAAGACAAATATAAGAGAAGACTGAGTGTATAAGGAGAGAGGGGGTATTATGAGGAGACAGTAAGAACTATGAGGATAGTGATGAATATAAAGACAAGAGATAATATAAAGAGTAGGAGAAATATGAAAGAATATATAAAAAGAGAGGAGAATATAAGAAAAAGAAGATAGTATAATGAGAGAGGAAGGAGTAAGGCGAGAGAGGAGGGAGTATGACAAGAGAGTGTAGAAACTTTGGAAAAAGGGGCGAATATAATTCCTTAATGTACACAGATGCACAGTGTGATATTATACAAAAAAATATAAGACCATGTATTTTACCAAAACACATTTACTACTGTAAAACAATTAAAAAGGGGCGAATATAATTCCTTAATGTACACACATGCACAGTGTGATATTAGACAAAAAAAACATGCATTTTACTATTTACTACTAAAAAACGTTTACGTGACTATACATATTCCTTGTATATAATTACTACATTTCAGTGAACAACCCTGACACATTTTCCAAACACATATGCAATGTACTACATTATTTTTGCCAACATTGCATAAAAAAACTGACACAATAAAACAACAAAGACGCACAAGGGGCTTGTTAATCTGCCCAGAGTGTATACAGAGGGAGAGAAAGGAGAAAGAGGACAGAACAGGGAGTATCAAGAAGAAAATGAAATATGAAGAGAGAGGGGAGAAAATGAGAAGACAGCTGGAATATGAGGAGACACAGGGAAATATAAACACAAAGAAGGGCAGTATGAGAACAGAGGAGAATATAAGAAAAAGAGGGTAGTACCAGAGAGAGGAAGTAGTGAGAGTAGAGAGGGGGAAGTATGACAAGAGAGGTTAGAAAATATGGACAAAGGGGCAAATACAATTCCTTAATGTACACAGACACACAGTGTGATATTAGACAAAAAATATGAGACCATGCATTATACCAAAACACATTTATGAATGTAAAACGTTTAAGTAACTATACACATTCCATGTATATAACTACTACATTTAAGTGAACAACCCTGACTCATTTTGCAAATACATATGCAATTTACAACATTAGTTTTGCCAACATTACATAAAAAAGTGACACAATAAAACAACCAAAATATACAAGGGGCATGCAAATCTGCCCAGAGTATATAGAGAGAGAGAGAAAGGAGAAAGAGGAGAGAACAGAGAGTATGAACAGAAAAAGGAAGTATGAAGAGAGAGGTAAGAAAATGAGGAGACAGCTGGAATATGACGAGAGACATGGAAATATAAACACAAAGAAGGGCCATATGAGGACAGAGGAGAATCTAGGAAAAAGAGGGTAGTACCAGGAGAGAGAAAGGAGTAAGAGGAGAGAGGGGGAAGTATGACAAGAGAGGGTAGAAAATATGGAAAAAGAGACAAATATAATTCCTTAATGTACACAGATGCACAGAGTGATATTAGACAAAAAAATATGAGACCATGCATTTTACCAAAACACATTTACTACTGTAAAACGGTTAAGTAACTGTACACATTACATTTATATAAATAATACATTTCAGTGAACAACCCTGACTCATTTTGCAAATACATATGCAATTTACAACATTACGCCGTTGCGTCAAAATCTTACTTTTGTGACACACTCCAGCAATGCGTCACTTTTGGGCCATACAGATACGTCAGAAATACTGACGTATCTGTAACTCCTTGCGTAATGATGCGCCATACTGTAAATATGACGCATCATGGGTGTCGCAAGGAGGGTGCAGTGAAAAGTGAACCATCGTTGTTTTCACGCAGCGATGCGTCACTTTTCATAAATGAGGCCCTAGATGTATATTAACTACTCTACAACTGAAAAAGTGACTGCACACATTCTAAATTTTTTAGTACTGCACTTTATTGCACAAAGGTGACTCACTAATCAAATTAAATTACCAAATGATTTTATCACAATAGTTATCCAAATGCAGACCCCATTCCCCGGGGCTCAAACATAATGTTCAGGACCGTGGGAGGAGCCCCCAAACCCCCACGATCCCAGCCTGCTCCCTGTGTCCTTCGGGAGCCGTCATTGCTTTTCTTCAGAGAGAGCAGCTTACATGCTGCTCTCTCTGACGAAAAGCAATCTGTTTTCCTACTTGAAGGAGAGCTCTCGCACTACCATAGCAAACAGCAGAGTCCCGGGGATAGGTACCCCATAAGTCTATAGTAGCCGGCCCTGGGAGGTAGTGATCCCCAGGGCCATCAAACGCTCAACAAAGGCCATCAAAGATTTTGACCTTTGGGATCATTGTAAAACCCCCTAAGCAGTCCTAGGGGGTCAGGAAGTCCTACAGCAAACAGCAAACCTTTGCTATCAATCTGCACACTCAATCTAAACACAAATACAAATAAATAAAAAATCACATTTATTCCCACATTAAATCAAAACGAAACACACTTTTATATTGCTTGATCTTTTGAACCCTTTCCAACTAACAAAACTTTCAACACTTCCCCATTCCATATTCTGCCATTTTCCATATAAACACTCCAGGGAACACCTAACTGAGCACACATGTGAAAAGTTCATCATACATTGTTGCAAATTAAAACAGCAAGTGTGCTTGACTTGAGAATATACCAGCTTATCTTATGTAACGTTCTTTTCTATCAGTTTTTCTTAACCAATAAAAAACAGAAACATGCATCTTAGTTTTGTGTAGAATATTGTCAAACAACCAATCATTTCTTTTCTTTTTTCAAAACTGCATGTTGTCCACCATTTTTGAAAAATCTTACTTTTCAAACTGCCATTTCATTTACAGAGACCATCTGAGTGCATCCAGACCTCTCTTCAAGATGCTTAGAGTGTGGATTGTGGGACACAGCTATATTTTCTGGAGCGAAAGGTATGCAAAACAGAAAGGAATTCACAAAGATCTAGGTTTACCAAATGTAGACATTAAATGGATTGGACAGAGAGGATTAAAGTGGCACCAATTGATGCCATTGGTGAAATCCTTTTTACATCTCCAACACCCTGACCTCATAATTGTGCACTGTGGTGGCAATGACCTAGGCACTTTGACAGAGGTAGGTCTGGTAATGCTTATGAAAGACACCTCTGGACAATTGATGACACTTTTCCCCAAAATTGCCTTTGTCTATTCTAATATATGCCAAAGGCAGAAATGGAACTGGTCCAACCACTATTGTCCACAGATTGAAAAAGCTAGGAAACATATGAATAAATCTGTTTCTGCCTTTCTTCGAGACTATAGAATGGGGTCCATCTACCACAACAATCTCTGTTTCAATATGTATGACATCTATAGGAGAGACGGTGTACATTATACAGATGAGGGAAACAGAGTCTTCCTCTTCAACTTTCCTCTCCCAATAAACACATGGGATCTTTTTAGAGCCACTCAACATCTAAACGCATACACTTCATAAATATCTGAAAAATATTTTTCTTTTTCTTCCTTCGGTACGCTTATGGGACGACTTTCAATCTTCGCACTGTACGTCTTCCATACGTGCATGGTACGCGTACGATAAATATACCATAAAAAATAGCCTCTATCACCAATTTTTTATAATCCCCGAAAACCCCATCCCCGTGCCTCAAATATAACGGTGGGGACCGTGAAAGGAGCCCCAAGGCCCCCACGGTCCCAGCCGGCTCCCCACTTCCTTCGGGAGCCGGCATTGCTTTTCGTCACAGAGAGCAGCTTACATGCTTACATTTTTCTTTCACAGATGATTACAAGTTATACATTTTATAAAATAATATAGTACTGCATGCTAAAGGAGAAAAGTCAGCACAAATATGATAGAATAGAAAATAGAAAAAAATGTTTTTAATACTTTTACACTCAACAAACTCGTAAGCAGAGTACACAGTTTAAGTTAAAAGCACCCTACCACAACTAGTTTTTGAAACGCATTGGACAATAAAATACGTCACAAAATAGGCTACATACATGGTGACTGTATCGTTACGTCACATAGAAAAAAGAAAGCCAATCAAAATTAGCATGAAGAACATAGACGGAAGTAGACAACAGCCAATCAAATTTTTTTCAAAATCTGTGAAAGGAAAGGGATTGGTCGCTAATACATTTTCTTATAATCTTTCACAACCAATCAAAAACAGGTGTAAAAAGTTTTTGTTTTTAACATACGAGTAAATCGTATATTTTGGCATGTACACGAAGCGAGAGGGAATTATTAAAGATGACTTGCTTTTGCAAGACCCCAAAAGGCTTGTTTCAAAAAAAGTACGCACTTTACTGCCAGACCCTATTTAATGATTATCCAGACTCTCAACATAAACACGTCTCAAATCATCTCTCATCATTTTGTCTTCTTTTTTAGTGTATTGTATGAGGTAAAGTGCGTGGCCCTATGCCCAGAGCCCTCGAAGCCGCGCTGCCCCTCGCCCAACATTTAAAAGGCCCAGGGGGAGATGGTAAATTAATACTGAATACGTTAGTACACAATACTCTTATGCTACCAGGAAACAGTATAAGGCCCAAATTTCCATTGTAGTGATTTCTTAGTTGCAGGTCTAGTTGTCAGATCAACACACACACTCCCTCATGGCTGGTATACACCAACACCACACCCATTCAGCGCATCCGTCACTAAACATGTGACCCTATGTATAAAAAAGACGGAGCACACGTGTTGCACGCCATTTTAGAGTTGTTCCTAAAGTACCGAACAAAGAGCCCACTACTACATGCGTGGCCACTTTGGTCACTGACTTAGTGGTGCCCGAAGCACTGAGCGGGTGAAGAACCTGCAATGATGATAATGGGAGCAGGAGTATGTCGTTAGCCATAGCGATATCAAGACTCTGCACCATATATGAGACTTCTTTCTTGGAGATCGGGACTACATCATGCAGAAGGTGTCTTTTCCACGTAAAGGTGAGCAGTGAGACTTGAGTACGCATCGGAAGTAGTCACGGTTGTAGCAGACTGGATAAAAAAACGCGACTTAGCATTTTAGACGAACGCACTCCTATATAGTGTATTAGTTTACATGTATACATTTTTTTCCCAATAGCAGGAACGTTTTTATAATCGCTGAAATGTCCGGAGAATTACCGATACAAATAGTTCGTAGAAATATGAGAAGGAACGTGTATAAAAGCGCAATGTTATTTAACTCCAAATTAACATGGTAACAATTACCAATCATAACATCTTTCTTTTATTATCTTTTAGATGTACAGCTTCAGGGGGCATTATGTCCGGCATGTGGTAAAAAACACTGGTGACAGAAAGGTGAGCTGCGAGTATTGTTTTCAGTCACTCTCTTATTTCTCCTCTCTTTTCATAAAAAAATTACACACAATGTTAACTACCTTTTTATCTTATAGGTTGTGTTTTACAAATTGACGAAACCCCTGCAAAAAGAAACCTACAAAGCTCTAACGTTCGTGTATTCTGCGATGATGCGTAGCCATTGTAACAAGGACTGAGAAGCCTGCTTCCACACGTGGTGCACCCTCTTGAATGACGGCAACGGCACAAGGTGAGCAAAGAAGCTTGTTTCCGAAAGAACAAGTTATCTGTGAAAGGAGAGAGAGAGCGTACCTCCGAACAGTGACAATAGATAGGTTACAACAGTCTGAGGAACATATCTATAGGCTTATTGCGCCACTTTTGTGACACTTTTAACATGTGAAAAGTGGCGCAAGAAGCTTGTAAATCTGCATCTGACTTTTCAAGGAAAACTCTCAACTCAAGACTCTGCGAGTTAATGGGGTGCAATAGTGTAGGTACGCAATTTTAAGAACTCACATTAATATTCACTCTTGTCAAAAGTTTTGCAACTCAGTTTAAAGTAATTAATCAAATATTCTTTTCTTTGCCTTCACCAAACATTCTTTAGAAGCAATCACAACATATCGAGCAACAGCAATGGAATTGTCTGCAACGTATTGAATATACTTTGACGTATAGAAGCACAGTTGAATTCAAGTTGTGAATTCTGGTGGCTGCAGTGTTTATACAAGGTAAGCACAGCAGCCTAGATATACAATGCCTCCATTGCAATGCATTAGAAATAAATCGGCGTATTTACAATACTGTTGTGCCACTTTTGTGTCAGTAACGCAGTAGGCACTTCCATATACACACCACTTGAACACGGGACTATAACAGAAGTGAAATGTACTAGGCACACTGCAAACGTAAAATCGTAGTGTTACCTTCACTTGTAATGCTTCACCCTATTTAATCTCATCTACGTAACATTAAACTCTTTTTTTCTTTTTTCTTTTGCAGATTACCTACCCAACGTCTTTTGGAGTCCACATCACAATTTGTTTATAATACTGTTTTATTAAAGTTATTTTTCTAGTTGTTTATTATGTTATCTTTAAGTTACATTTACAATTATTGTTGTTTTAATAAAAGTTAAATAAAAAACGATATACTTGGTTTTTTTTGGGGGGGGGGAACAGTCCACAACAAAAATAATATTTATAATTTGAAGTACTATAGTAAGATGTTTGACACTAGGGTTGAAAAGTACTGGCTGTACAATAAGTTATATTTTCTCTGGATGGACTACAACATAGAAAGGAAATCAAAGTAAAACAAAACAATGTGTACCACATTTACAAACCTCTTGCGAGATTTTTTCACTTGCAAACCTACCCCCCTACAAAATTTACTGTGTGGGCCTCAATGACGCCCCTCAAACCACAAACACGACCACCCCCCAGAGATTTCCATATTTTGTGAGGGAGGCTGCCTGATGTCCTGGAATGCGCCATACCCAGACCCGGTTTCTGCAGTGTCCTGGGGGGAAACAGCCATTACAGCGTGGTCATAACCACGTGTGACCGTCCCCACAAATTCATTAGCATGCAAATGGCTTTACCACGCTTGCTTTTACAACTATTATGCATTTACTACGCATGATAAAGGAATAAGCACGGTTGTGGTGACAATCACGCGTTGTAATGGCTGTGCCTTACGTGCTTCAAATTAGTTTTTAGGTATGCGTGTGACCAAGTCTGATAAGATCGGAGGCCAAGGACAAACACTGTGGTGTCTGTGGCAGGAAATCTCATGGATCACAGAGAAGATAGGTGGGGGTAAATTGAAAGTAGCAAGTATAATAAAAATAATGGAGGAAAACTACTAAAATGGAGGAGGATGGAGTATGTAATCAACGTTTGGCGCCTCGGCAATACGTTTCAAATAAATATAGATAGAATATGATTATTAATATATTACAAAAGTATAGCAGCGGATGAGGCACACGAGAAAGCGGAAAATGTAATACCTGAAATGAGGTGAGGTTTGCTTGGCGAACTTGAAGAAAAAAAAAGAAGCGTGGGTTTTGGAAACGAGGCTGCACATACGTAGAGAGTACAACTAGTGCAAAAAAAACGGAAAGTTTTACATACTATCATAGAAAAATAGCTCTCTTTTTGACCAGTAAAGTTAGTTCTGAAAATAACTGGTTTTTTTTAGCCTCCACGGTCCCAGCCGGCTCCCCGCGTCATTCGGGAGTCAACATTGCTTTTCGTCACCCCGGGACACTGCAGAAGCTAGTTCTGAAAGGTGGTGGTCCCAAGGGCCATCAAAGGCTCCAGGAAGGGGGCTGCGCTGCCCCCCTCCCAACATTCAAAATCCCAGAGGGATAGTAGACCCAAGGGCTGGGTGGTCCGTCCCCCCTATTTTCTATATTAGAGCCCCAGAGAGTTGGCGGTCCCCGGGGCGTGTGTGGGGGGCTTGAAACCCCCCACACAGTTTTTTTTAAATAAAAAGAGGCCCAGGGACTGGGAACATATAGTTAAAGCGATCCCCGAAGCAAAGGGACCACTCTGAGCCCCCCATTTTGAAAAAAAATTGCCCCCGATATTTGGCCCTCCCGGAGGCTAATAAAGAATAAAACGGACTTCTATTTTTTTTTTCCTTTTCCACCGCGTACAAGTACAATACGCGTATGCCGCGATTTTTTATTAAAAAAAAAATTGGGCCTAAAAATCCATGTAGGACCTCCTAAGCAAGCCTAGAGGGTCAGGATGTTTCTACCCTGCCCCCTTTCCTTATTTTTCAACTTTGTGTTACTGTTTTCTTGTGACTCGGTTCTACCGAGACACAAAATGGCTGCCAACTCTTCCTGGTTTGGATTGTTCACAGACAGTTGACAACCAATCAACAGGCAGCTTGTGCTCGTAATTGTACAGGTTACTGTACGCGTTCAGTACTTCGTCTCTAGATATCACTTTGATTTTACTTTTGATTTTCTCAGGAACTACTAAACAGATTTACACCATTTAACAAAAACCACAATCTGCGAACGAACTCTACCTCTCTGGCAAATTTGGTGCAATTCCGTTCAGCCGTTCAGGCTGCAGCCCTGGCTAAAGGTCCCTATGGAAAATTGCATGGGGAAAACATGTTTTGGGACCCCCTTTTTTCTCGGCCCCCACTTGGCAAATCACCCCCACACTTTCAGGGAAGGAGCGGAGCGGAGCCGGCCATTTTCTTGGAGAAATTCATAAAGATTCGTCCACCAGCGCCAAAGTTATTCCAAATAGAATGTTGTGGTTTTCCTATGGAAAGTAGGTCCTAACTGTAACTACCTACTGGCGACCGGCAGTAGGTAATATATATAGGTAAGTAGGTAATATATATATATATGTATATATGTATGTATGTATATATATATATATATATATATATATATATATATATATATATATATATATATATATATATATATATTTATTACCTACTGGCGGTCGCCAGTAGGTAGTTATAGTTAGGATTTTTTTCAATGTTAAATCTCAAAATTCTATTTGGAATAACTTTGGCACCGGTTGACAAATCTGCCTGAAAATTTCCTGAAAATGGCCTCGTCGAGCTCCGGTCCTTCCTTGAAAGTTTGGGGGGGATACGTCAAGCGGGGGCCGAGATAAAAGGGGGGTCCCAAAACGCGTTTTCCCCATGTAAATTTCCATTGGGCGGTCGATTTTACTTTTAGCCCGAACGGCTGAATGGATTTCCACCAAACTTGGCAAAATTGAAGGGACTGGTAGCCCGATGTGCCTTTGCTATGTCTCAAGATATGTGCTGCAGTGGATTTTGAGTAATTTAGGTGCCAAAAAATATATATATCTATAGGCGCTCTCCGGTGCGCGCACCGGAGTGCGCTCCAGGCGCGACACGCGACTTGCGCGCAGGAAGCTGATTGGCTCTTTGGTGTCTGTAAACATTCTAAACAGTCTGGAGCGGCCGCCATCTTGTGTCTCGGTAAAATCGAGACACAAGGGGTTTGAAAAAAAAAGGGGCAAATGACCATAAGGGGGAAGAGAAGACCCCCTCTGACCCCCTAGGTTTGATGTAGGGGCTAAAATAGGGTCCTGCGGGGCATTACATTTTTTATTTTTTTTTTCGTTTTGCGCGGGGGAAGCGCATGGTACGCGCACCGGCGAAGCACGGGGAAAATCCAGGACCATATTTATGAAGGCCTTGCGCTGCCAGTTTTGCGCCTCCTGTGCGTCAATTTTTGTGACGCACCAGCGTTGTAAAAAAATGCGCATTGTTATGCAATATTTAAAAAGTGACGCATCTATCTAGATGCGTCACTTTTTAAATATAGTGCAACGAGGCACATTTTTTTACACTGCTGGTGTGATGCGTCACTTTTCTGTGCACACTCCTTATGACATTCCAGATGTGTCATATTTAATGTATGACGAATCATGTTGCAAGGAGTTACAGATACATCAGTATTTCTGACATATCTGTAAACATAAAAGTGATGCGAGGCAGGTGCAAGATTTTGACGCAACAGCATCCTAAAAGTGACGCAGAGAAATCTTATAGATTTCAGTACGTCGTTATTACCAAGCTTTTTGCGGGGGAATGCCCCCTCTGCATACATTATACCTGCTTTGTAATAGCGACGCAGTGAAATCTTTGAGATTTCACTGCGTCACTTTTAGGATGCTGTTGCGTCAAAATCTTGCGCCTGCTTTACAGCAGGTGTTAGACTGACGCAAGACCTTTCACATGGTGCTTTTTCCATGTGAAAGGACACATTACTGGAGTTGCGTCACTTTTGTGACGCACTCCAGCAATGCGTTACTTGGAATGTCATAAGGAGTGCGCACAGAAAAGTGACGCATCGCACCAGTGGTGTAAAAAAATGTGCCTCGTTGCGTTATATTTAAAAAGTGACGTATCTAGGTAGATGGGTCACTTTTTAAAATCAAGCGCCGCATTATATCTGCGTGAGGTATAATGCATGCAGAGGGGGTGTTCCCCCGCAAAAAGCTTTGTAATAGCGACGCAGTGAGATGTTTGAGATTTCACTGCGTCACTTTTAGGATGCTGTTGCATCCTTTAAATATAGTGCAACGAGGCACATTTTATTACACTGCTGGTGTGATGCGTCACTTTTCTGTGCGCACTCCTTATGACATTCCAGATGTGTCATATTTAATGTATGACAAATCATGTTGCAAGGAGTTACAGATACGTCAGTATTTCTGACATATCTGTAAACATGAAAGTGACGCGAGGCAGGCGCAAGATTTTGACGCAACAGCATCCTAAAAGTGACGCAGAGAAATCTCATAGATTTCAGTACGTCGTTATTACCAAGTTTTTTGCGGGGGAATGCCCCCTCTGCATACATTATACCTGATGCAGATATAATGTGGTGCAGAGTTTAAAAAAGTGACCCATGTACCTAGATGCGTCACTTTTTAAAAATAGTGTCAGGTATAATGCATGCAGAGGGGGTGTTCCCCTGCAAAAAGCTCACTCACTATAACTTGCGCTTGCAAAAACTGCTGATGATGTCTTAATAAGCCAGTTAACCAATCAATTTTTAAAAACCATCCATTTAGACACTTATTTAAACATTTATTCTTCCATCAACTTTTACATATACATATATAAAATATATTTATTTTTCAGAAAGACACACATTCACTGGATGGTGTCATCAGTGATGTCATGAGTGATGTCACTGACCATGTCATGAGTGATGTAATATGTGATGTCATCAGCAGTGCATTGCACGCGCAAGTTATAGTGAGTCCATCTAACTATAACGTGGGAATTTCAATGGTTTTATATCAGTAAAATTTCCAGCTAACTATAACTGGTGTGAAACCTATGGTTTTTTCAGTGAATTTAATAGGTTTTTTAAATGCTAATTCCTAACTATAACTGGTGTGAAACCTATGGTTTTTTCAGTGAATATATATATATTTATATATATATATATATATATATCTATATATATATATATATATATATATATATATATATATATATATATATATATATATATATATATATATATATATATAGATATATATATATATATATATATAAGAAAAGGATCCAAATTCTGACTTGGCTGCCTGGATGCTGAGCGCCACGCTCCGCAAACTGGACACAGACCCAGAGTAGGTGTTTCAAGATGATTTTATTTCCCAAATGCCAAGACGCGTTTCGCAGCACACAGCCGCTTGCTCACTCGGCATTTATATAAATATATATGTAAAAAACAAAATAGTACACATTTAATATATACCATTTTTTAATTTATTTCCTAGATTTAATATATATTTCAACAAATAAACTTTGTTAAAAAAAGTTAAACACACATATATAACTATTAATATATATATTTACTTTAAAACAATTAATACACGTTTTAATTTAGTTTATAATTTTAAAATTATATAAAAAATGAACATTATATATATCAATACCATTAAATCTTTTAAAAATAAAACCTTTCATAAATTAAAACAGTTAACAAATTCAAATTCTGTAAACTTAAAATTCCTTTTGGTATATCCCATTTCTTTGTGGAAGAATTTGTACAAAATAAATGTATAAGTTGACTGTCAGACTGCCTTACATGACTCAACAGTAGGGAAAGTGTTGGATAGTCTAGAGATACAATTTACTATTCCCATTTCAGTCAGTGCAACAGTAGGGAAGAGTTGGATAGCAGAGGGGTAAAAATTACAATTCCCACTCCAATGAGTGCAACAGTAGTCAAAGTGCTAGATAGTGGAGGGGTAAAAATTACTATTCCCACTCCAAAGAGTGCAAAAGTAGGGAAAGTGTTGTATAGCAGAGGGATAAAAATTACTATTCCCACTCCAGTAAGTGCAACAGAAGGGAAAGTGTTGGATGGTAGAGCGATAACATTTACTATTCCCACCACTCCAGTCAGTGCAACAGTAGGGAAAGTACTGGATAGTGGAGAGGTAAAAATGACTAGTCCTACTTCAATGAGTGCAACAGTAGGGAAAGGGTTGGAAAGCGGAGGGATACAATTTACTATTCCCACTCTAGTCAGTGCAACAGTAGGGAAAGTTTTGGATTGCGGAGGGGTAAAATTTACTATTCCCACTGCAGTGAGTGCAACAGTAAGGAAAGTGTTGGAAAGCTGAGGGATACAATTTACTATTCCCACTCTAGTCAGTGCAACAGTAGGGAAAGTTTTGGATTGCGGAGGGGTAAAATTTACTATACCCACTCCAGTCAGTTCAAAATTCAAAACAAACAAAATGTCAACAACCCCCGAAAATATTTCAAAACAATAAATAAATACATATGTTAAAAATGTAAATACAAATATATTTAATATTAAAATAAAAAAGTAAAACATATCATAATGTTAAATACAAATACCTACACATTTTACAGTAAATAAAATTAAACAATAGTTTTCAAACAAATACATATTTTGATCTACAAATTATTTATGAACAAAAAAATGTATTATTGCATACATTTAATTTATTTACTTTCTACCCTATAACACCACCCAATTCACACACCCCCTCTACATTTGAAAAACAAAATTTAGTTCCATAACTAACATGATTAATTATCAACTAAGGAAATAATATGAATTAAAAAACAATCTAAAACACATACAAATGTATTAACTTCCCACCCTTTACCCCTAAAATACCCACAACTCACTGCTAAAACAAACTGTAAAATTAATAATTAAACAAAGAAAATTGTTCTCCAATAAAAATAGAATTTAACAACTAATTATAAAGTAAGAAGAATTAATTTACTCCCCACCCTTTACCCCCATAAATCAAAAACCCACAAAAAAATAAACAATTACCCTAATTAATTATCAGTTAATTAATATTCATTATCAACTAATTATTAATTAATTAAAAATACATTGCGTCCCACCCTTTACCGCTATAAGACCACACCCACACCTGAAATGAATTACACAATTTACATATTTAATGTTCAATTAACTAATGAATATTACTTAACATCTAATTATTAATTAATTAAACTTAAATAACTTCACAGCTTTTACCTTTATAAACCCAAAATCCACAACCCAAAAATATAACTAAACATTTAACACTGTTAATTATCAAATATTTATTATTAATGATCAACTAATTAAAAAAATTAAAAATAAACCACCCTATGCCCCTATAAAACCCACATCCCGCACCTAAAAAAATTACACAATTGCCATAATTAATTACAAATTAATTAATTAATATTTAATGACAAACAATTATTAATTCATTAAAGTAAATTACTTCCTTACCTCTATAAAGCCCACAACCCACACATAAAATTTACAACAAAAAAAATTAAAAACACAGTTAACACTATACCATCTAAATTAAATGAATATAAATAAATACAAAATAAGCATTAATTTATTATAATTAAAATATTTCCCACCCTATTCCCCTGTAAACCAACAACCCCATATGAATCTAAAAAACGCAAAATGTAATTAAAATAAAATTGTTAACTACTAATACGTACACAAAAAATACATCACATACATTTAAAATATATACTAAAATACTTAACACTAATTAAAAAAATCCAATATGTTAAACAACCATAGTTTTGCTAACGAAAATAATGACTTCCATATTTTTTAAAATGATATTTCTTACCTTGAATTCAATATTCTTGACCACAATATTCTTGCTGTCGATATTTATGTGTCACGATATTTACAACTCAATAACTGTCTAGCTCGATATTCAGTCTAAATACCTCATATACCACAGGTAAAATAGATAATAGGTATTGTATGACGAGTGCAAACATGAGGCCTCGCCACAACTGTCTGTCACATACAACAAGAGACAGACATGAGACTGCAGAAAAAGGAGCATATTTATAAATAAAAGTTGGAGCGCAGAATTACGTCGAATTTGGCAACACTTTGCTCCAACATTTTTAGAAACTCAGGTATACAAATCAAGTATACTGTGCACCCCTGTGTTTCCCCCTAGTGCTGGCACTAAAAATGCTGCCTAGTGCCACCGCAGGCACCCTGCCGCCATTTTGCAAAGGTGCCTGTGCTTTAGGGGTAATAGTTTATCTGCACATAAAAAATCTATAATTGTGATTTGCTCTTTCTATGTTCGCTGCATAATGCAGCACACCTAGAAAGATCAAAGAACAAGGAGAAATTAATCATATCTCCTTGTATTGCCATCCTTGGACCAGGTATTCCCTGGCATTAGTTTTTGGTCCTGTCCCAGCCTTGAAACACCCGGGCAGCTTTAAATTTAGAGCAGTGCACACATAATTCCTCAAGAAGTAAAGATTGAAAGCAATTGGAGGGATAAATCCCAGGGATGAGCTGATTCTTAGCCATGTTACTGTTGAAATATGATAACAGTTTTAAGAATACAGACAACAAGATACATACCCTAAGCCTCACTGTTGGAGTTAGAAAATTAAGTTGTTCTGTGTTCTAAATGTACATCTATATAAATATGCCCAACTTGGACCAAATATATGACTGTTTTGATTAGTCCTGGGAGAAATCATAATTTCTGAAATTACACATTACTCTTGTGTATCTAAATAACTGTAATAACGCAATTATGTCAGTTTGAGTCATTAAGAGTTCTTTGGGACAAATTCCTACCACAGGAGCACGGGAACAACGAACTAAGAGAGAGCGAACGGCTGCTGGCTACTGCTGTTTGTGTCTTGTAACATTTACTGCTATTTTCTTAGCGCCAAATGCATTTTCTGGCCCACTTTGGATTTGAGGTGAATTTTGCACTACAAAAACAGCGCTAAATGTTGAAACATGCTTCTCCCACAATTATGCATAATTACAAGTATTTGTGTAGTTAATATGAATAATTACGCTAGAGATAATTATGACAGTTATACCACCCCTAGTTTTGATGCAGCACTGTAGTGTGGATGTCACTAACTTGTTCCACATTAACCACTACCTGTATTGGTTCTTTGCACATTCACTTGCTTAGCATAGCCTCTGTTCAATGTTGACAGAGACAACATCCTGTTTACAAAGCCAAAGGTCTTGCATAAATGCGAGTCCTATTGCATTGCATATGCTTGTTGAATTGGGGAACCACAAGGCAGGAAATCTCCACCCACCCTGCATTGACAAAAAGCGCAGCACTTGCTCAACATTCTGTGATCTATGAGGCAGTGGGCCTGACACTGAGCCGCACGGATGGAGACGCAACGTCCGCTCACTGCTGCTTGCTTTCTTCATTCTTGCCTTGGCGAGTTCTATCTTTTGCATTATTTGTTCCATAATTAATACCTGTGGTGCTGAATGAGCCCTATAAATAGCATAATAAATATAGTGGCATAGCAAGGGTGCCAACGGTGACCCTAATATGAACATGGAAATTGCTGCATGGTAAGTAGTAAGATCAAGTCATAACAGAGGTACAGTGGGCCCGTTGGACTTCCAGTGGCTTTGGGAATATTATTTGTTGCTGCCCAGTAACATCACTTATCCTGATTGATGTCACACATCTACCAAGCAAACAGAACCCTACACACTTTAAATGCTCTGTTTGATTAGCCAGCTATTATGAGCAGGGCCGCTGGAATTATGCAGCAGGGGAGGGCCAAATTATGTGTCAGGGAAGGACAAAATTATGTGGCAGGGGAGGACCAAATTATATGGCAGGGATGACTAACTTATGTGACAAGAAAAGGCATATATTGTGGCTTAATGCATCACATTTTTTAATAGTACTGTTTAATTATTTTATCATGTCTACATATATTAACTATGTCAGGGCAAAGGTTTAGCTCATGAGTACTAGGTTAATACACAAACACTGCATTAAGCACATAAAAGGTAGCCAGTCAACCACAGCCTTACACTGGGGGGCAACATGAATTGGTGATCTATTAGTAACAGTTGATCCGTTGGAGCTAGGATTTTTTTTGTAAAAACCTTCAGATTTTGCAGCAGATGATAGACGATGTGGCAAATTCTATGAATCAATAAAGACGCAAGAAGTGCAGCAGCTGCAAAATCTCATAATTCCACTGGCCCCAATAACTATACATGTAATGTATGGCATCGTAGTTTACCACATTTTCACCTGTACTTAAAAAATACCCATTCGGCACGTGATTTGTTACCATACATTTATTACATGCAAGGAATGAAGAGATTGGGGCAGGGTGAGTGTAGCAGAAAGTGGGATCTGTTCTGAGCGCAGAAGGGGAGTCATCAAACGCCTCAGAAGTGCACCTGCTCGATGTGAGGGCTTTGAATGATGTTATTCTCCGTGACTTAAGGGTATATATCTGGGGAACATTTTAGAGCCAAAATGAGCGTGAAACTATCTACAATCAATCAATCAATCAAGGCATTTATAGAGCGCACTACTTACCCGGAGGGTCTCAAGGCGCTTGGGGGGGGTGGGGTGCCGCTACTGCTCGAACATCCAGGTCTTGAGTTTCTTCCTGAAGGAGAGGTGGTCTTGGGTCAGGCGCAGGTCGGTCGGGAGGGTGTTCCAGGTCTTGGTGGCCAGGTAGGAGAAGGACCTTCCTCCTTTTGTCTCTCTTCGGATGCGGGGGACGGCGGCGAGGGCGTGGTTGGTTGATCGGAGGTGGCGTTTGGGAGCGTAGAAGTTGAGGCGGTTGTTGAGGTAGCTCGGGCCTTGGTCGTGTAGGGCTTTGTGTGCGTGGGTGAGGAGACGGAAGGTGATTCTCTTGTTGACGGGGAGCCAGTGCAGGTCTCTCAGATGTCCGGAGATGTGGCTGCTCCGGGGGATGTCGAGGATGAGTCTGGCTGAGGCGTTCTGGATCCGCTGGAGTCTCTTCTGGAGCTTGGCGGTGGTTCCGGCGTAGAGGGCGTTGCCGTAGTCCAGTCAGCTGGTGACGAGGGCCTGGGTGACCATCTTCCTGGTCTCGGTGGGGATCCACCGGAAGATCTTCCGTAGCATGCGCAGGATGTTGAAGCACGACGAGGAGACGGCGTTGACTTGTCTGGTCATGGAGAGGGAGGAGTCCAGGATGAAGCCCAGGTTGCGTGCGTGGTCTGTTGGTTTGGGTGTGGTGCCCAGGGCAGGGGGGCACCAGGAGTCGTCCCAGGCAGAGGGCGAGGAGCCCAGGATGAGGACTAGTTTTGTGAATGGCCACAAACCTGCAAGTTTGTGGGAGTTCAGCCAGTTTTGTAGGTATGCCACCCTTGGAGCACCCACAACCCACCCATGTGTGGTGATGTCATTTTATGTGTGAGTTAATACATCTATAAGTGCAGATGCATGTTTTGCGCGTAACAAAGTTGAGGAGGTACCATAAATGCTTCTGTTTGCATATTGAGCCAATACATGTGCATGCCGAAAGTTATGTGAAACTAGCCCATAAGTTTGATAGTCACTTTATCAAAAGTCACCTTTCTGAGCGAAGCACCGGACAACCGCTAATCTCCGATTTCTACTCCTAAGGTGTCCCATTTGTTAGAAATCTGATGCAGAAGAATATAATGCCAGAACTGCATCCTTTACTGGAAGAATTCCAGACCAGTTAATATCAAAATTAAGGTGCCCTGCTGATGGCATGCAAATCCAGTAGCATAAATCTATCTAAAGCTCTTCCTGACGTCTACAAAAACAAGGACTCAACCAAAAAAGAATGGCATACCATATTAAACATACTCCAAGTATTTCAACAATGAAAAAGCTCATATTGGAAAAATACATCATCATGAACCTCAATTCACAAAAATGGCAGAGGTACCGTAAGTGAATTCACATGACCTTCGACCTTCACTTTCACTCACACATACACATTATTATTAATGGGGCTCTCTAGGTGGCAGAGGTAGGTACTTTTGTCCAAATAGGGACCCTTCTTATAGTCAGGGTAAGGGGGATACACTTCTAAAATAACCCCTGCCCACCCCCTTGGTAGCTTGGCACAAGCAGACAGGCTTATCCTAGAAGCAGTGTGTGAAGCATTTGTGAACACATACAATAATACAGTAAAAATACTACAAATGGACACCACACCATTTTAGAAAAATAAGTAATCTTTATCTAAACCAAAACAAGACCAAACAACAAAAATCCACAATACAGTAATAAAAATATGACTGTTTGATGGGAGAAATAGTTGAGTTCAAAGCATATTGCAGATGCAACACCTTTCACACCAAGTTCCTAGGATGCGTCACGCAAACAATCAAAACCAGCCGCAGGGAAGGTGATGCTTTGGTTCCTTACACTCAGGGAAGGTGATGCGTCAGTTCCTTGCTCCAGGGGAGGTGATGCGTCAGTTCCTTACTGCTGTGCAGGGGATGTGATGCGTCGGTTCCTTACCGGAGAGGAGGTGATACCTCGGTTTCTTACTGCATGGGAAGGTGATATGTTGGTTTCTTACTGTGTCCCCCAATAATGCGACAAACTTGGTGCCTCATTGCGATGCGACGTTCCGGGATGTTGCGTGGATTCTTCCAGCTCACTACGGAAACCAGCCATTATAGTTCCAAAACAACAGCAGGCACCTCTGTGCAGGTCAAACCTCCAAGCAAAGAATTTCAGGGGAGCTGATGGTGAAGTCTTTGTGTCACTGAGACTACAGAACAGTGGGCAAGCTCAGTTTCAAGCCCCCTGGGGATCTTCCTCAAGCAGTGGACACAGCAAACAGCAAAGTCCTTTTTTCTTTCCTTGGCAGAAAGTAGCCACTGCAGGCCAACATCAGACAGCAAACAGCACATGGGCAGTATTCCTCCTTAGTTTCTCCAGCTCTTATCCTTGGAAAATGTTCCTCTTGATTTCCCAGAAATGATCTAAAAGTATGGGGTCTGGGCCCCTCTTTTTATACCCAAAACCCCTTTGTTCTCCGAAGGCAGGGAGTGTCTGTACCCAGCCAAAACCAGTTCTGTGGGGCACTTTGCGAATGCACAACAACCTCCATTGTCAGTGTGAGCCCTGGCGCCAGACACACCACAGGGGGGTGGGCCATTCTTGTGGAAGGCAGGCACAGCCTAATTCAAGTGCAGGTGCTACTCCTCCTACCACTCCAAATGCAGACCAGGCCTATTCAGCCAAGACATGACTCATCAGACTTCTGGAGCCGCTGCCCCTCTCCAGCCCCTGCCATCCAAAAGCCAGACATGCAATACACAAACCTATCTGAGGCACACTGGATGGTTAGGCAAGTAAATACCTTCTTTCTAAAAGTGATATTTTCAAACACAGAATGTAAATATTATCCTCACTAAAATATGCACTTTAACATTCTAAGTTCAGGCATACTAAACCTTACTTTTCTATCTTGTTCTCAGGGTCAGTTATGTTTATAAGATATTATAAACAAACACCACATTCTGTCCTATAGGAACAGATAGCCTTGCAATAATGAAAAACGTAATTGGCAGTATTTCCCCATCAGGACATGCCACACACATCATGGCAAATCCTATCCTTCACATACAATGCACCCTGTCCACAGGGGTAACTTGAGCCTACCTTAGGGGCGACTAATATGTAGAAAAGGGAAGGTTTAGGTACTGGCAAGTGTGTGCACTTGCTAATTCGACATGGCAGTCCCAGACTGCACACAGGCTCCGCAATGGCACCAATGAGTCACATTTTACAAGCTGCTTCTGTGGGTGGCATAATTAGTGCTGCAAGCCCACTAGCAGCATTTTTTTACAGGCCCTGAGCGCAGGTAGTGCACTGTACTAGGGTCTGACAAGTAAATGAAATAGCCAATCATGGAACCTCTAATATATAACACAATTTACAAAAGAGAGCATATGCACTTTAACACTGATCAGCAGTGATAAATTGCCCATAGTCAGAAAACCACCAACAACAGGTCAGAAAAAATACAGGAGGAAGGTGAAAGGTTCTCGGATGACCTTGCAAAAAATGGCCAAGTCCAACACACATGCTT
>NW_028254182.1:5000-76628 GCF_964263255.1 Lissotriton vulgaris
TGAGGGCAATAGATAGATAAAGTGAGGGCGATAGAGAGATAGAGTGAGTGCAATAGATAGATAAAGTGAGAGCGATAGAGTGAGGGCGATAGATAGATAGAGTGAGGGCGATAGATAGAGTGAGGGTGATAGATAGATAGAGTGAGGGCGATAGATAGAGTTAGGGCGATAGATAGATAGAGTGAGGGTGACAGATTGAGTGAGGGCGATAGATAGATAGATAGATAGAGTGAGTGAGGGCGATAGATAGATAGATAGATAGATAGATAGATAGATAGATAGATAGATAGATAGATAGATAGATAGATAGATAGATAGATAGATAGAGTAGGGGCGGTAGATAGATAGAGTGAGGGCGATAGATAGAGTGAGGGCAATAGATAGATAGAGTGAGGGTGATAGATAGAGTGAGGGCGATAGATAAATAGAGTGAGGGTGATAGACAGAGTGAGGGCGATAGATGGATAGAGTGAGGGCGATAGAAAGATAGATAGAGAGAGGGCGATAGATAGATAGAGTGAGGGCAATAGATAAAGTGAGGGTGATAGATAGAGTGAGGGCGATAGATAGATAGATAGATAGATAGATAGATAGATAGATAGATAGATAGATAGATAGATAGATAGAGTAGGTGCGATAGATAGATAGATAGATAGATAGATAGATAGATAGATAGATAGATAGATAGATAGATAGATAGATAGATAGATAGATAGATAGATAGATAGATAGATAGATAGATAGATAGAGTAGGGGCGATAGATAGATAGAGTGAGGGCGATAGATAGAGTGAGGGCAATAGATAGATAGAGTGAGGTGATAGATAGAGTGAGGGCGATAGATAAATAGAGTGAGGGTGATAGATAGAGTGAGGGCGATAGATGGATAGAGTGAGGGCGATAGATAGATAGATAGAGAGAGGGCGATAGATAGATAGAGTGAGGGCAATAGATAAAGTGAGGGTGATAGATAGAGTGAGGGCGATAGATAGATAGATAGATAGATAGATAGATAGATAGATAGATAGATAGATAGATAGATAGAGTGAGGGAGATAGATAGATAGATAGATAGATAGATAGATAGATAGATAGATAGATAGATAGATAGATAGATAGATAGATAGAGTGAGGTGGCCTCGTGGTGCACGTGGTGGTGGCCATGGTGGTGGTGGTGGACATGGTGGTGGTGGACATGGCGGTGGTGGTTGTAGTGGTGGTGGATGTGGTGGTGGTGGACATGGTGGTGGTGGAGGTGGTTGTGGTGGTGGACGTGGTGTTGGACATTGTGGTGGTGGACGTAGTGGTGGTGGATGTGGTGGTGGTGGTGGTGGTGGTTGTAGATAGATAGATATATAGATAGATAGATAGATAGATAGATAGATAGATAGATAGATAGATAGATAGATAGAAAGATAGAGTGAGGGCGACAGATAGATAGATTGAGGGCTACAGATAGATAGAATGAGGGCGTTAGATATATAGAGTGAGGGCGATAGATAGATTAGATAGAGTGAGGGCGATAGATAGATAGATAGATAGATAGATAGATAGATAGATAGATAGATAGATAGATAGATAGATAGATAGATAGATAGAGTGAGGTGGCCTCGTGGTGCACGTGGTGGTGGCCATGGTGGTGGAGGTGGACTTGGTGGTGGTGGACGTGGTGGTGGTGGTGGTAGTGGTGGTGGATGTGGTGGTGGTGGACATGGTGGTGGTGGAGGTGGTTGTGGTGGTGGACGTGGTGTTGGACATTGTGGTGGTGGACGTAGTGGTGGTGGATGTGGTGGTGGTGGACATGGTGGTGGTGGAGGTGGTTGTGGTGGTGGACATGGTGTTGGATATTGTGGTGGTGGACGTAGTGGTGGTGGATGTGGTGGTTGTGGATAGATAGATAGAGAGATAGATAGATAGATAGATAGATAGATAGATAGATAGATAGATAGATAGATAGATAGATAGAGTAGGTGAGATAGATAGATAGATAGATAGATAGATAGATAGATAGATAGATAGATAGATAGATAGATAGATAGATAGATAGATAGATAGATAGATAGAGTAGGGGCGATAGATAGATAGAGTGAGGGCGATAGATAGAGTGAGGGCAATAGATAGATAGAGTGAGGGTGATAGATAGAGTGAGGGCGATAGATAAATAGAGTGAGGGTGATAGATAGAGTGAGGGCGATAGATGGATAGAGTGAGGGCGATAGATAGATAGATAGAGAGAGGGCGATAGATAGATAGAGTGAGGGCAATAGATAAAGTGAGGGTGATAGATAGAGTGAGGGCGATAGATAGATAGATAGATAGATAGATAGATAGATAGATAGATAGATAGATAGATAGATAGAGTAGGGGCGGTAGATAGATAGAGTGAGGGCGATAGATAGAGTGAGGGCAATAGATAGATAGAGTGAGGGTGATAGATAGAGTGAGGGCGATAGATAAATAGAGTGAGGGTGATAGACAGAGTGAGGGCGATAGATGGATAGAGTGAGGGCGATAGAAAGATAGATAGAGAGAGGGCGATAGATAGATAGAGTGAGGGCAATAGATAAAGTGAGGGTGATAGATAGAGTGAGGGCGATAGATAGATAGATAGATAGATAGATAGATAGATAGATAGATAGATAGATAGATAGATAGATAGAGTAGGTGCGATAGATAGATAGATAGATAGATAGATAGATAGATAGATAGATAGATAGATAGATAGATAGATAGATAGATAGATAGATAGATAGATAGAGTAGGGGCGATAGATAGATAGAGTGAGGGCGATAGATAGAGTGAGGGCAATAGATAGATAGAGTGAGGTGATAGATAGAGTGAGGGCGATAGATAAATAGAGTGAGGGTGATAGATAGAGTGAGGGCGATAGATGGATAGAGTGAGGGCGATAGATAGATAGATAGAGAGAGGGCGATAGATAGATAGAGTGAGGGCAATAGATAAAGTGAGGGTGATAGATAGAGTGAGGGCGATAGATAGATAGATAGATAGATAGATAGATAGATAGATAGATAGATAGATAGATAGATAGATAGATAGAGAGATAGATAGATAGATAGATAGATAGATAGATAGATAGATAGATAGATAGATAGATAGATAGATAGATAGATAGATAGATAGATAGATAGAGTGAGGTGGCCTCGTGGTGCACGTGGTGGTGGCCATGGTGGTGGTGGTGGACATGGTGGTGGTGGACATGGCGGTGGTGGTTGTAGTGGTGGTGGATGTGGTGGTGGTGGACATGGTGGTGGTGGAGGTGGTTGTGGTGGTGGACGTGGTGTTGGACATTGTGGTGGTGGACGTAGTGGTGGTGGATGTGGTGGTGGTGGTGGTGGTGGTTGTAGATAGATAGATATATAGATAGATAGATAGATAGATAGATAGATAGATAGATAGATAGATAGATAGATAGATAGATAGATAGATAGATAGATAGATAGATAGATAGATAGAAAGATAGAGTGAGGGCGACAGATAGATAGATTGAGGGCTACAGATAGATAGAATGAGGGCGTTAGATATATAGAGTGAGGGCGATAGATAGATTAGATAGAGTGAGGGCGATAGATAGATAGATAGATAGATAGATAGATAGATAGATAGATAGATAGATAGATAGATAGATAGATAGATAGAGTGAGGTGGCCTCGTGGTGCACGTGGTGGTGGCCATGGTGGTGGAGGTGGACGTGGTGGTGGTGGTGGTAGTGGTGGTGGATGTGGTGGTGGTGGACATGGTGGTGGTGGAGGTGGTTGTGGTGGTGGACGTGGTGTTGGACATTGTGGTGGTGGACGTAGTGGTGGTGGATGTGGTGGTGGTGGACATGGTGGTGGTGTAGGTGGTTGTGGTGGTGGACATGGTGTTGGATATTGTGGTGGTGGACGTAGTGGTGGTGGATGTGGTGGTTGTGGATAGATAGATAGAGAGATAGATAGATAGATAGATAGATAGATAGATAGATAGATAGATAGATAGATAGATAGATAGATAGATAGATAGATAGATAGATAGATAGATAGATAGAGTAGGTGAGATAGATAGATAGATAGATAGATAGATAGATAGATAGATAGATAGATAGATAGATAGATAGATAGAGTAGGGGCGATAGATAGATAGAGTGAGGGCGATAGATAGAGTGAGGGCAATAGATAGATAGAGTGAGGGTGATAGATAGAGTGAGGGCGATAGATAAATAGAGTGAGGGTGATAGATAGAGTGAGGGCGATAGATGGATAGAGTGAGGGCGATAGATAGATAGATAGAGAGAGGGCGATAGATAGATAGAGTGAGGGCAATAGATAAAGTGAGGGTGATAGATAGAGTGAGGGCGATAGATAGATAGATAGATAGATAGATAGATAGATAGATAGATAGATAGATAGATAGATAGATAGATAGATAGATAGATAGATAGATAGATAGATAGATAGAGTGAGGTGGCCTCGTGGCGCACGTGGTGGTGGCCATGGTGGTGGTGGTGGACATGGTGGTGGTGGACATGGCGGTGGTGGTGGTAGTGGTGGTGGATGTGGTGGTGGTGGACATGGTGGTGGTGGAGGTGGTTGTGGTGGTGGACGTGGTGTTGGACATTGTGGTGGTGGACGTAGTGGTGGTGGATGTGGTGGTGGTGGTGGTGGTGGTTGTAGATAGATAGATAGATAGATAGATAGATAGATAGATAGATAGATAGATAGATAGATAGATAGATAGATAGATAGATAGATAGATAGATAGAAAGATAGAGTGAGGGCGACAGATAGATAGATTGAGGGCGACAGATAGATAGAATGAGGGCGTTAGATAGATAGAGTGAGGGCGATAGATAGATTAGATAGAGTGAGGGCGATAGATAGATAGATAGATAGATAGATAGATAGATAGATAGATAGATAGATAGATAGAGTGAGGTGGCCTCGTGGTGCACGTGGTGGTGGCCATGGTGGTGGAGGTGGACTTGGTGGTGGTGGACGTGGTGGTGGTGGTGGTAGTGGTGGTGGATGTGGTGGTGGTGGACATGGTGGTGGTGGAGGTGGTTGTGGTGGTGGACGTGGTGTTGGACATTGTGGTGGTGGACGTAGTGGTGGTGGATGTGGTGGTGGTGGACATGGTGGTGGTGGAGGTGGTTGTGGTGGTGGACATGGTGTTGGATATTGTGGTGGTGGACGTAGTGGTGGTGGATGTGGTGGTTGTGGATAGATAGCTAGAGAGATAGATAGATAGATAGATAGATAGATAGATAGATAGATAGATAGATAGATAGATAGATAGATAGATAGATAGATAGATAGATAGATAGATAGATAGATAGATAGATAGAGTGAGGGCGATAGATAGATAGATAGATAGATAGATAGATAGATAGATAGATAGATAGATAGATAGATAGATAGATAGACAGAGTTAGGGCGACAGATAGATAGATTGAGGGCGACAGATAGATAGAAAGAGGGCGTTAGATAGATAGAGTGAGGGCGATAGATAGATTAGATAGAGTGAGGGCGATAGATAGATAGATAGATAGATAGATAGATAGATAGATAGATAGATAGATAGATAGATAGATAGATAGATAGATAGATAGAGTGAGGTGGCCTCGTGGTGCACGAGGTGGTGGCCATGGTGGTGGTGGTGGACATGGTGGTGGTGGACGTGGTGGTGGTGGTGGTAGTGGTGGTGGATGTGGTGGTGGTGGACATGGTGGTGGTGGAGGTGGTTGTGGTGGTGGACGTGGTGTTGGACATTGTGGTGGTGGATGTAGTGGTGGTGGATGTGGTGGTGGTGGGGGTTGTAGACGTGGTGGTTGTGGTCGTGGTGGTCGTGGATGTGGTGGTTGTGGACGTGGTGGTGGTGGATGTGGTGGTGGATGTGGTGGTGGTCATGGTGGTGGTGGTCATGGTGGTGGTGGTGGATGTGCTGGTGAATGTGGTGGTGGTAGATGCAGTGGTGGTGGACGTGGTAGTGGTGGACGTGGTGGTGAACGTGGTGGTGGTGGAGGACGTTGTGGTGGTGGATGTAGTGGTAGATGTGGTGGTGGACTTGGTGGTGGACATGCTGGTGGTCGTGGTGGTGGTAGTGGATGTAGTGGTGGTGGAGGTAGACATGGTGGTGGTCGACATGGTAGAGTCCTCGTGATGGTGGCCGTGATGGTGGTGGTGGACATGGTGGTGGACATGGTGATGGTGGACGTGGTGGTGGTGGTGGTGGATGTAGTGGTGGTGGTGGTGGATGTAGTGGTGGTGGAGTTGGGTGTGGTGGTGGTGGATGTGGTGGTGGTGGACATAGTGGTGGTGGACATAGTGGTGGTGGATGTGGTTGTGGTGGATGTGGTGGTGGACGTGGTGGTGGTAGACGTGGTGGTGGTGAACGTGGTGGACCTGGTGGTTGTGGACATGGTGGTGAGGGACGTGGTGGTGGTGGATGTGGTGGCGGTGGTGGGTGTGGTGGTATGGAGGGCTGAATACGAGAGGCAGTGAGAGAAAAAAAAGGAGACAAACAAGGGAGAGAGAAGCGAAGCGGGAAGTAGAGAGGGAGAGAGCGGTGGATAGGGAAGTTGTGGAAAGCAGGGATTGGCGTAGAGGGCAGGCGGACAAGACAAGATAAAAAGGAGGTGGATACAGTAAATGCAAGAGAGTCAAGATGAGAGGAAAGTGGACAGGGTGGGGAGAGGTGGCATGGTCATGGAAGGTAGACGGCAAAAGAGAGGAGGGACGAAAGAACAAAGGTGTAGTCGGAACAAGGATATTGTGCTGGATAACTAAACACTTATAAGGTCCCATAGGCAAGACCTATTGGCTATGCCAATGCTTGTTTTGTTAAGGGGGGCATAAATAACAGGAGGCTGCAGCTTGGGAAATAGTACCTGTGTAACAGTTAGTGTGATAGGGAGTTAGTTCGTTGGTTAATGAGAGAGTTAGTTAGTTAGTGAGAGAGGGAGAAAGTTAGTAAGTGAGTGAGCGAGAGAAGAGAGAGGGAGTTAGTGAGTTAGTTATTGACAGAGAGAGTCTATGAGAGAGAGAGTTAGAGAGTTAGTTTGGAGAGAGTCCGTGAGTGAGAGATAGCTTGAATTAGTTTTTTTAAAGCGAGTTAGATAGAGAGTTAGTGAGAGGGATTGAGATAGTTAGTTAGTGAAAGGTCCCATAGGCAAGACCTATTGGCTATGCCAATGCTTGTTTTGTTAAGGGGGGCATAAATAACAGGAGGCTGCAGCTTGGGAAATAGTACCTGTGTAACAGTTAGTGTGATAGGGAGTTAGTTCGTTGGTTAATGAGAGAGTTAGTTAGTTAGTGAGAGAGGGAGAAAGTTTGTAAGTGAATGAGTGAGAGGAGAGAGAGGGAGTTAGTGAGTTAGTTATTGACAGAGAGAGTCTATGAGAGAGAGAGTTAGAGAGTTAGTTTGGAGAGAGTCCGTGAGTGAGAGATAGCTTGAATTAGTTTTTTTAAAGAGAGTTAGATAGAGAGTTAGTGAGAGGGATTGAGATAGTTAGTTAGTGAAAGGTCCCATAGGCAAGACCTATTGGCTATGCCAATGCTTGTTTTGTTAAGGGGGGCATAAATAACAGGAGGCTGCAGCTTGGGAAATAGTACCTGTGTAACAGTTAGTGTGATAGGGAGTTAGTTCGTTGGTTAATGAGAGAGTTAGTTAGTTAGTGAGAGAGGGAGAAAGTTTGTAAGTGAATGAGTGAGAGGAGAGAGAGGGAGTTAGTGAGTTAGTTATTGACAGAGAGAGTCTATGAGAGAGAGAGTTAGAGAGTTAGTTTGGAGAGAGTCTGTGAGAGAGAGATAGCTTGAATTAGTTTTTTTAAAGAGAGTTAGATAGAGAGTTATTGAGAGGGATTGAGATAGTTAGTTAGTGAAAGAGTAAGTTAGTGAGAGAGTGAGTTAGTGAGAGAGCAAATAATCAGGCAGAAGGAGAGGACGGAGCTGTGCATCAGTGGAGCAGGACAGGGGGGGAGACCAGGGGAGCAAGACAGGAGAAGAGGGATCTGAGGACAAAGCAACATCGGGGCAGATGGGGAGGGATCTTAGGGGCAGTTTACCTGGGGAGAGGACAGTAAAGAGCAGAAGTGGGGCAGGAGTGGAGAGGGCATGGTAGCAGTGGGGTAGAAGAGAAGAGGCAGAAGAAGATGGAAGAGAAAGGGGAGGGGGAGGGGTAAGGGAGGAGGAGGAGGAGGAGAGGGAGAGGGAGAGGGAGAAGAGGAGAGGAGCAGTATTTAGGAGGTAATATGACAGTGGAGCAGGGCAGCAGGAGGAGGTGGTAGGGGAAAACAATCGGGGGTGGTAAAGCAGGGAAGGAAAGAGCAGAGGAGATGAAAAGGGTGGCTAAGGGGAGGGGGAAATGAAGTGGGGGTCAATGGAACACAAACAACTTTTTGAATGGGGGCAAGCATCCTTCTGAGATCACTGCAAGGCACATACCAGCGGGCGGGAATGACGTGCATTATTCAAGCGCCAAGAGGGAGGTGAGCGTTATACCAATGGGCAGATTTGTCAGTGTTAAAACTCATTTTCATTGTGTACTCTTGTCAATATTAGGTTGTGATTTTGGACTACAATGTTTCATCAGGGAGATGGTGCACCAACCCTGGAGACCTCTGAAGTTTAAGGGAGGGTTTTTTTTCGTGAGGAGTTCACTCATGGCCCCGAGCTCCACAGACAATAAGCATTTAAATGTGCCTGCGCAGGGAGGGGAGCCAATTCCAAGCAGGGGGCTGGTGCGATGAATTCCTCCGGCGTTTGGTTGGCCAGGGGGTCAGATTTGTATGTGGAAAGGGTAATTAACAGGTTTGCCAGTGGGGTTAGAGGGCAGGGGTGAAGGCAAGCGCGGCCAGAAGTCCATGGACAGCGGCAGGCGTGATACTTACATTAGATCTCCAGTGGGGGAGGAAAGGAGCTGCAGTCTGAAGAGGACTGGCAGGCTGGTAAGAATATCTAGGACTGGACCACAGCATCGTGCTCACAAGCTAGGATTTCTGTACTGTAGCAAGTTACTGTGCTGCAGCCTTTATGGCACTGAGCACCAGAGGCTCCTAATACTGGTGCTGCACACATGGGTTACAACAGTGAAATGTGCTGCGAAATACACAGTTAAACATGGATAAACTATGCTCATTCGTAGCGGACATCTACAAGGGTGGCCTGTCCATGCACTCAAAACAAATCTGCTCCATAGCAGCCTGGTTTATTTGTAAATGTATTTTTATCCAAGCAGTCTTCTCTAGCTAGTGAAACTCCCCTCTGTTTGTAAATTGTTTTATTATAACTAATTTTTAATTGTGCATGAAAAAGGGGCACCCGTAGGTGTTTCCATCATCAAAAGGCACTATGAACTGTCATGGCAGGATGAAGCAGTGTTCATGGGGACGACTGTAGAAGCAGACATCTGCAGGGAATAAGTAGTTTCCATGGCTACAAAACACTGCATAAACTCTCGAGCAAAAATGAATTTGGAAAAAAATGTTGGCACCAAAGATAAAAGCAAAATCGGTAAAGATGAAAGAAGGAATGGAGAAGAAATTAGAGCTAAAGGAGAATGGGAAACAAACAAAAGGGAAATGCAGGGGGACGAGAGGAAAGTAAGGAAGGGGAAAGATCAAAGAAGGAACACGCGATAAAAATAGAAAGGAGGAAGTAAACATTGATAACTATGGAAAGATAAAAGAGTAGAAGGTGATAATGAGAGAACGACTGGAGGAGAGAGATGTAAGCAGGCACACAAGATAACAAGCGATGCGCCCTCTGTGCTGGGGGAGGTCCATTAGCCTTTGAGAACTTGTGGCCGAGATCAAAGGAAGGGTGGGAGGGACATTGGCAAGCGAGGGGTGAGGGGGTGTGCAGCCTGGTGAGATGAAGTGGCAGCAGAGGCGGAGCGCGGCTCGCATGCACGAAGTGTCTGGTAGCAAATGGCAGCTGTTTACAATGCGCATGGTTGTGCTCACATGCACTGTACCCGATCCGCAGTTTGGGTACACTTTTGAAAGACTTAATATAATCTCGCCAAAATGCATTGCTAAAGCAATGTCTTAGGCTCAACCTAAAAAACAGCTTGCTTTTTTGGGGGTGGACACAGTCATATATGTCTGTACCACAGCATGAAGCCAAATTCTGTTTGGACTTTTTCTCAGCATCTGGCTACTTGGTGGACCATAGACACCCACTAGTGGTTTGATCTGAGATCTTAGGTTGCAGGGCACATCTGGCAATAGTATACCCTAAGTAACGCAATGGTGCACTAAAGCTGAACGGATGCATCGAACAGCGTCAACCAGCATGCTGACTCTGTTGAACAGTTTTATGTCTTATAATATATCAGCTCCAGGACAAATGGGTTTTAGGGCTCCACTGCACAGCATTTCTTGAATTTTTGTCATGGTGTGCCACAGCCAGCAGGTAGCCTTGAACAGTGGCAATAATCTTGCTGTATTTTACAGTCATTATTTACAAATAAGGAGGTGAATTGTTTATAATTTTGTCGACTGCACCTGCACCTTTTATGCAGCGAGCACCCACGGACCATGCTGGTAACAGTGGGGGGGGCCAGGTTGGATTTCCAGGGACGATGCAGAGGGAAAATTACATAAAGAATTAATTTTCCCTCGTCATCGTCCTTCGGAATCCCTTCCACGGGCCCCACTGCTGTTACCTGCAGGGGCCGCGGCTGGCCGTGATACAGAGTCATTGTTTATAAATGTGGGGATAGTTTCCAATCTTGATGACTGACTCTGCACCAGGACTTTTCATGCCATGTTAACTCGCAAGGGTTCATATATGTGGGGATAAATTGTTCATAATCCTGCCAACAGATTCTGCATTAGCACCTTTCATGCCGTGATACAGATACATTGTACATGAATGTAGGAATGAATTGTACGTAATTTTGCAGGCTGATTCTGCACTAGTATTTTTATGCCAAGTTCACCTGCAGATGGCATGCTGGGCCAAAGCCAACTGGTTGCACTGAAAAGGGGCAACTATTGCTCTGTATCTTTGCACAGGGTTATTGCTTACTAATGTGGGGATGAATTATTTACAATATTGCAGACTGTGCATTAGTGATATTCAGGTCATGACAGAGAGTCAATGATAACAAATTGGGGATAATTTAAATACAATTTTGCTGATTGATACTGCACTAGCACTTTCCAAGCTCTGTTAATCCGCAAGGGGAGAGCTTGGGTTTAATGGCTTTTTAAAAGTGCAGTCGACTCATTCTGCACGGGTTCTTTTCATGCTAAGACAATCTCTATGGGGAGAGGCTAGTTTCTAATGATCTTTTTGGTCTCCTGGTATAGACTTGAGGTCCATCTCGGTCTTAACTGTATCTGGGCCGGTTTTTCCCCATCTGTCTGACTTGGGTTTATTAAAAAAATATTGTTTTAACTGTTACCGATACTCTAAGTGTGTAACTGCAATGATTTCAAGTTATTATGAAATAAACTTATTTCATTTATTCATTTGTTCAGCCACTTTTATGCCACAATAATAAAAACATACACTTCAATTTTTTAGTTCCATAAAAAACATTGGGGCATATTACCAAGCAATAGCGATAATTATCGCTATTGCTTGGTTAGAGACAAAAAGTTACCGCAGCGCTGCGGAGATTTCTACCGCAAATAAACCTTGGTATTACCAAGGTTTAATGCAAATGCGGTAAAAATCGCCGCAAAGCATGAATATCGCTGAAAAGTCAGCAATATTCATGCATTAGCGAGCTAATGCTCTTAGCCATGTTATCCACCTCCCATTGGATAACATGGCTAAGAACTGCTCAGGGCAGGTGTTAGCTTTTGGAGATATTCCCGCTTAGCGCGAATATCTCCAAAAGTTGGTAATAGGAGATAGCGATGTTAGCGACTGTTTTCAGTCGCTAACATCTTGGCACGCCCACTTTGCATCTCATTAGTGATAAATATCACTGACATGCAAAGTGGGGCCAAAGATGGTCGCTATCTCCTACTAGCTGTCGCTAACTGGTGTTAGCGGCAGCTAGGTAATAGGGAGATAATTTTATCTCCGCTTTCTTGGCTTTTAAAGCCAAAAAAGCGGAGATAAACCCCCTTGATAATATGCCCCATTGCATCTAGTAACGTTCCAGGACACAGAAACACAGTCATACGCCCCAGAAATGAGAGAGGCATTATCTGGCTCTTTGCTGGGCCCAGATGCACAATTCATTCCTCTTTTAGTGCCTCTCTGTTCTTGAAAATCATTGTGAAATTAAGAAAGTGCATGTCTATGCCCCAGCAAGGTGAAAGATGCTGTTTGGATTCTTTTCTAGATTAAGACAACATGTAGACAATGTCTTGCTCGGGGGCAATTAAAGTAGTTAAGAAAAAATCCAAACTGCATGCGTCTCCTTCTTGCGGCATAGACCAGATACACAGCTCATTTCTTTGTCAAGACAAGGGGAAGGAAATGTGTGGCTGTGCCCCAGTAAGAAGGCAGATGATCTGTGTATTTTTTCATCCTAAAAAATAGATATTTGACATGTTTTGTATTAGACCTGCTTGCATTATGAGCAGGTAAACAAGTAACATCCATGGAAGATTCTGTAAGGCAAAAGATTACTGTAAAATATATCACATTCTAAATTCTTCAAGGGAGTATTTGAGTAGCTTTCTTAAGGATTTTCAAAAGAAAAAAATGTGTTGAAATAAAAAATAAAATAAAAAAGTGAAGAAAAAATGTCTCTCAAGGTTTTCTTCTGTAAATGTTTGCACAGGAGGCAGAACCACAAAAATAATAAACCATTTAGAATGGCAGACTCTTGATGTCACAGAAATTGTAGTGTTCATAGTTTGTTTAAACACCCACTATATCCAAAGCAAGCAATCAAACTATAGATTACATTATTACCCGCTTGCTGAACCTATAACACTCGTTAATGGAAAAGATCCTGAAGAGAAATTAGAGGGTGGGGTTCCACTCCGAATTCTGAATTACCCACAATGTCAGAAGATTGTCAGAAAGGTTTTTTAAGAACTTTCTTTGGGGAGATTAATTTACAATAGGAATCCAAAAATACAGAAAAGATGAATAGATAATAGCAACTGTCAATATTGTTCATCCCCAACATGAACACTGAAAGTGCAAGGAAAATCTTAGGAATTAGGTTTATTTAAGATATGTGTGCAGATACAATATTTTGTACAGTTTGGTCAGCACCATGGGAAACCTACCAAGCCCAGATGTTTCAGAAATCTCGACACCTTGTAGAACCCTGTGTGGTTTGCTTGCATGCATGTCCCCATTTTTTTTAACACAGAGTGCTCTCTAAATGCTAAACTTTGGTTAAAGAAATAGAATTTCTTAACATTTTTTTGCCTGGAAGTTTTGGAATGTGGGGCGGATAGCAGCAGCCTAACTATGTAGCATTCTTACATTTCTACCAATATTGGCGGGCATATCATGACTTACAGGAACATGTCAACAGTGTGACCATGTTGGTCTACTCATGGTCAAAGGTTCGGCCTAGTATGTCCCATCCAATATGCCCACCCACTCATGAGTGAAGCCACTTTTATCAAGAGAAGTGTGGTAATGAAGAACAGGAGGGCTATTGACATTTATCCACACATTTTGAAGAATTTTTAATTTTTAATACCCATATTTTTTCCGTATTTGCTATGGACTTTGGATAACAAAATGTGTTAGGATTCACATAGGTTACACCACCCTAGATTTCCCTGGGTCTCCAGTTTTCAGAATTGTTCAAACTGATAGGTTTTCTTGGATTCTGGCATATCCAAAGCTGCATTACATGTTTAGGAGCTTCCCCACGAAAACACTACCTGGTGACTAATATTCAAATCTCTGCTCATACCTATTGGAATTTCTTATATGTCCAATGCCATTATATTCAGAGGATTCAGTAGAAATAAGCTGTGAGTCAAGATTTGACAGGGATATAGTCCTGCATACCGACAACTAAAGTAACTACCATTTCTTGGTGAAAACATTGCTGAGAGTCTGACAAATTTCACATTCCATGCATTCTACTGGCCAATCATTCAGGGAGAGTGAGGTATGCCCCTAACCAATAGAAATTTTATGAAGTGCAGATGTTGAAAATATATTGTGGAAAATTTCCATACAGCAAGGACTGATACATGCTACCAACACAGCAGGTATCTGAAGCCAGCATTTTGTTTTCATTTTCTTTGATTTATTTTTTTATTGCATGACACAGCAATGGTCACTGCAGCCCACAGAAAACAAACCCATAGACAGCTGCTACCCTATGACCAAAGGTAACAGAGAGGTCGATTAAACCTTGGCTGGGCTTTGTTCCATCTCAAGAGAGAATGAAGCTATTACCATGTTTTAGAAAATCTGATAAATGTCATGTTCATTGTGTTTTAATGGTCAATCATTCACGGTGAATGAGGCCTAGCACCGATCAAAAAAGCCTTATAAGGTGTAGATGCTGAAAATAAATGTTTGAGGTGAAACCTGTGACCAAAATACATACACAATATTCTGGTATTTTGCTTTCAAATGCTTTCCAAATGCCTGCACTGACCTGCACCGATTTTATCATTGGTGGGTACTCTAAACCAGTAGAAAATACTGGAGTGTGATGATGTCTACAATGGCATTCGTGAAAGGGGGTTCACTGGCCGGGGGACCTGAAGATGAGGGTTTTGCGGAAGGTGGGGTTGGGGTTGGTCCAGATCTGAAAGTGGAGGTGTTTCATGGTAGCTGTGGGGTCCTAAGAGTGCGTGGTCAGTCGAAGTGTGCTTTTTTTAGACACTGGCAATGCCTCCTCCTGGCCGTTGTTAATGGTGATGTCCAGTCCGGAGCAGAGGCTGGTCCAGGTTTCCATGAACAACAAGGCGATGTCTGAAGAGGTGTCATCGAGGAGTTCCCAGATTTCTGTTGCGTGTTTGTGGAGGGACCGCAGATTGAGGAGGATGCAGTTGAGCCAGTCCGCCGCGCTAATGGCCAGCTGGGAGGCAGGAGGCACTGGTGTGCTGATGTGGCAGAAGGAGTGTTTGCAGTTTCGGCACACGCAGGGTGCAAGGGAATTCTACTGTGATGTCAGATGGCAGGTGATGGAAACCAGGGCTGATGGTGAGTAGGGTGCTGGTGTTGTAGCGGTGGAGTGTCTGAGAGACCTGACCTCGGGTCCTCCCCATGCCGCACGGCTCCTCCTGGGTGCCCATGTCTCTCTCCTGCTGCTGCAGAGGGTTCGCCACCCCTGGTGACTGTTTGGCTGTACTGCTAACCTTTTTTCTTTTTTCTCCCAACTTGTCTTTTTAAATTTGTCTTTTGCTTTTTGTTTTTTGCATTTTGTCTCTCTGCTTAGGCGCTCCTTTTTGCGCCACTGCCCTCTGTGCCCCCGCCCCCGCTTCCCGCCACTGCTCCCCTGCGGCCCGCCGCTTTTGCCTTTTTTTCTCCCGTGCCCTCACCCATTGGCCGCCCCGCTCCAGCCTCCCAGCTGCTCCTCCCTCCCACTTGTCCTCTTATGGAGGTCGCCGCGCGGCAGGGAGCGTGACCTGACTTTGGGTCACTCCCCATGCTGCACGGCTCCTCCTGGGTGCCCATGTCTCTCTCCCGCTGCTGCCGAGGGTTTGCCACCCCCGGTGACTGTTTGGCTGTACTGCTAACCTTTTTTCTTTTTTTCTCCCAACTTGTCTTTTCTAAACTTGTCTTTTGCTTTTTGTTTTTTGCATTTTGTCTCCCTGCTTAGGCGCTCCTTTTTGCGCCACTGCCCTCTGTGCCGCCCCACCCCCGCTTCCCGCTGCTGCTCCCCTGTGGCCCACCCCCTTTTGCCTTTTGTCTCATGTGCCCTCGCCCATTGGCCGCCCCGCTCCCGCCTCCCAGCTGCTCCTCCCTCCCACTTCTTATGGAGGAAGCAGAACGGAAGCGCAGTGGACGCACGCAGCGGGCGCGCCGCTGGCCTGCCAAAGGCAAGCCCGTCTGTGGCCCTCCGCGCCTGGACCGCGCCCAGTGCCAGGACCCCATGACCCAGCGCCTCCCGTAATGCCAGACACCCTCAGAGTCTTGAGCAACACTGACAACATCCTCACCACCGCCGAGCATATGCACTTCCAAATCCACACCGACCCCAACACCACCCTCAGAGGACCACCCGGACCACGACCACAGTTCAGCGGCACCATCGCCGACCTCGTCAGCACCCACGCCCTCGCCTCCATGGACTACATCCTCCTCGAGGACCTGAACTTCCACCTCGAGAACAACAACGACGCCAACTCCACCGCCCTGATCAACAACCTCGCCAACCTCGGAGTCAAACAGCTCGTGACGACACCCACCAACGCCACTGGACACATGCTGGACCCCATCTTCTCTACCAGCCCCCACGTCTCCTTCAACCACACCCGCGAACCCCACTGGACCGACCACAGATGCGTCCACTTCACCTTCAGGAAACCCACCACACACCACCGCACCCAGCAGCTACCACGCCGCTATTGGTGATCCCCTCCAGGCACCCCAGTGTAGTGGTGGCACGTGGTGTGCAATGCAGACCTCCCTGCATTGGTGTGCAGGAGCGCCTCTACCTTTCACAGCTCCAAGGGGCACCAGGTGGTCTTCTCACACTGGTAAGCAATGTGCCTCCATTTGACCTGGCAGACTTTACCACCAGGTAAGGGCAATCGCCAATACCTCAATGTCTACTGCCATGGCCCAGCGCCTCCACAGCAACTCCCCATCCCACTCTTGGTCCCAGACACATACACAGCGAGGCCTCTGCTTCAAGGGGACTGTCCGTGCAATGGTGTTACGAGGAGAGAGCTATGAAAAGTGATGTCCCTCAGGCCTTCCCCACCGATGTGCCTCTTTTTATATATGCAGCCCTGATTCTGCATTACTTCTTCTCATGGAACTCTGTCTGGTAATCCTGGCAGTTAGGGGATTTGAGGAGGTTGTTGATCTGTGCTGCACTTGTCCTTGATTACTCCATTCTGCAGTCCATTGTTTTTTTTTTTATATTTTCATTGGAGGTGAACTTATTGGGTATTTTTGTCTCTATAGGCAAAAAAGGTGACATTCTGCTAACTAACATGAGTTTTTTGCTGGCAAATTGGCCTTTCGTCAGTTTTCGCCCGCTAGCATCAGAATTTGTATCGCCTTCACGCTACTGTTAGCAGAGGTTTTCACTGCGGCTACCTGAAACTATTGTCATGTAGCGACGTATTATAAATAGATGGCTAACAGCGCAATAGTTTTCGGTGATAGGCCATGTTAAGAAAACTGGTGCCAACTAACTCTAATGTTAGTTAGCAGCAGTTCTTGTAAATAGACCCCTTAATTTCGTGAGAAAACTAATATGGGCAGAATCCAGAAATTCAAGATACCATTTCCTTTGTTAGTGTTCCGAAATTTACCTTTGTCCATTTTACAAAATATAGAGGAATGTGATAAAAAAATAAAAATATATACACATTTTCTTTATCTTTATCAACTACTGATGCACAGTTGCGCCAGTACATAAACCTTGAATATGCCAATAAAATATAGCTGAATATTTACAAGAAAATGCTGGAGTACAGTGTTATGCCAAATTTGGCAACACCTGGCTGTGACATTTTCAAAACACAGGGATGCACTGCATTCACAAAAATACTGATCACCCCTGCGTTTTGCCTAGTGCTGGTGCTAAAAAGGCTGCCTAGTACCAGCATAGGCCACCTTGTGCCATGTTGCAAGGGGGTCAATAATGACAATTAGCTCTTTCTATGGGTGCAGCAGAATGGAGCACACATGGAAAGAGCAAAATGTGAGGAGAACAAAATAATTTCGCCTCACATCACCATTCTAATACTAGATTTTATCTGGCCTTAGGTTTTGGCATTGTCCCAGTCTTGTGAATCTGAGGCACTGACAAAAATGAACAGGTGTTGTGGTGGAATGCCCACAGCAACACCAATTGCCCACCCCTTAGCTGCAGCAGATTGCGGTAGTAAGGGGCATATTTACAATGTGGTGTTAAGCATGTTGAGTGGCTTAGTGGAATGGTAAAAAGCCACCTGAGTATCAAAAAAGTGATGATCCAATGGTGCTAGGGTCTTGTAAATATGCCCCATAATTTGTATTGGTTTACAAACAGACTGAAAAGATGCATGTGTTTGAACAATCTAATGCTAATATTTAGAAAAAAGCTACAGCACAGAATTGCACAAGCACCCCAGCAGTGATATGTACAGCGTTTCTGATAGAAATGTTTTATTTACAAAGAGTGTATGTGGTTTAGGTGAGCCTTAGAGGTATTTCTAACCTCAGCTCCTAAAACACAATTGAGGACTTTCTGAAGAATAGGACAGTCAGACCTCTTGGCCTACATGGGGTCTACTTTTTCTGGACTTTTCTCAAACTAATAGGCTGATTCACCCAGTTCGTATTACATGCACTTGCAGCTCTGGCAGTGACTGGAAATCAATGTTTAAAATTAACTACATATGCAAAAATGATGTATTAAAAAACCTTGCTCATCAGTTAACCAAGTAAAGATAAAGCTAAGCTGAGTAAGTAAGAACGATGTGTCGGTATTAGTTTACCCAATAGATAACTGCAAACCATGATTTAAAACGGATTGGCAAACTTAGGTGTTTCTGATACAGAAGGCAGAAGCTCTTTCTCCAAGCTAAATGTGTGTTTGGCGGAATGTAAATGTTTTCATGCTACTGGAAAGCTGTTTTGGAGCACCTAACAGCTTGAAAAATAAAATGTTGACGGAGAAAGCAACCTGAGAATAGGAAATATTGATTCTAAAGAAATGCAAGTAAAATATAACGATTTGATTTTTTATTTACCTCTAATGGAATTAGATGGCTAAATAGCTTGTATTCTGAGCACTAGAGGAGGTGATTACTAGTGTAATATGCCACAACAATCTAGCTGACTTTAAGGTTTCAACCCAACACCTTGTAATCAAAGAAATGCAGCAGCTACATGCTGTGGGTAATTGGTAAGTTGGCTAAGGGGATTACGAGCACGTCTCAATGAACAGCCACAATCCTTGTCAGGGTGAACCACAATTGTTACTAAATTAACCTGTGCTTAATCAATTGTTCACTTTGCAAAAAACAGTCATAGTTAACTTTGAAGCAACGTGTAGAGTATTTCGGCAGCACACCAACAGTAATAAAGTGAAAACGCAACACACAAAAAATACCACACTAATTTAGGAAAATAGAGTAAAATGTAATACATTATTAGACGCTAAAATGAAAAAAATCCAATCTGTATAATCAGAAATTTGCAATTCCAAAGACTTAAAGTAAGTATAGCTCCTAAAAGCACAAAGTGCTAATAGCGGTCATCTGGTTGTGTGAGACCAGCTTAGACTTCAGGCTGACTGCGATGGAGTGTGGCCTGGATATAGGGACCATGTTAGTCCAGTTGAAAAAGTTATCTTCTAAAGTCCAGGGCAAAGAGCTCCATTCACAATGGAGGAAGACAAGAGGAGCAGGGAGATCTTCGTGAAAGGTCTTCTCTGTATCACAAAGAGCAAGCCAGGCACTGCAGACAGTCGTTGATGTAGTGCGAAGATTCTGTTGGGCAGTGTAGATGGGCGTTGCTGCAGAATCGTGTTTGGTGCTCATCGCTAGCGGTTGCTGCAGCACAGAAAGTCGGGTTCACCGGAGCTTCACGTTGCCATTTGAAGTGGGCAGCTCGATCTTGATGTGAATGGGCCTGTATGTGGCCAAGACAAACCTAAAACATAAGGATTTCTTATTGTCTTCAAGGAGGAGCTCAACGGATGCAACACCAAGGGTCCAGGTCCTGGGAGACACCTCTTGGAGATCAGGAACTCACTCCAGCAGAGCCAGTAGGGCTTCAGCAGGTCCAGGTGCAGGTCCAGTTAGGTATAGTGCAGCAGGTCAGCTGGGCAGATGCAAGGAGACCTCAGGAGCTTGTTGTTTCCCTGTAGCTCAGAAACGGAGGTCAATCAGCTGATCCTTGGAGTCACTTCCACCTGAGATGAAGGGTACTGGTCCAGTCTTCCCTTTCAGCAGGCAGGCAGACCTCAAGAAAAAGGCAGCAGGGTGTCCTCCTTCCATGGTATCCACAGCCTCAGGAATGTACTGCAGAGTGGGTCTGAGGGTCCCCTTTTAACGCCTGGTGCCCAATTTGAAGTGTGAAAATATTCTGATGTTTTCCCCTACAGAGGCATCTGGAATTTTCTGCCACCCTGTCCTGGTCCCAGTCTGTCTTAGGGCACAAGAAGTCAGTTTGAAGTCCTTTCTGTGTGAGCTGGGCCAGTACCTTTGAAGTGCAAGTGTGGTAGGTGACAGCTCCACCTTCTCATCAAACTAGGATAGTGAAATGGTCTGGGATGAACACACAAGAACCAACTGCCTGCTACACCTCGTGACGTGACCCAGAACATGCTGTAGGTCCCAAATGGGTATTAGAAAATAATTGAAACTTTCTTAAAGTGGCATTTTCAGAACTGTGACTTAAAATCTTTAACATTAAAGAGGGTTTTTAAATTACAATTCCTCAGAAACCAAATATTACATTTCTACATCCTCCCATGCAAAAATAATCACTTAAGAAATATAATAAAGTAACCCAATGTGATCTCATGGGGTTTTTTACTACCAGGGCATGTAAAACATAAAATTACATGTCCACTGTTTTCAATGCAACACACCATGTGATATGGGCTGTTTAGGGCCTTCCCTACAGTTGACATATTTACTAAAACATAAGGGGATACAAATTACGGACTGCCAGAGGCCTGCAATGCCGCTATGCCTTCAATCTCTACGGAAGCACTGCTGGGGTGGGAATTATTTTCCTGCATCCTCACTGCTAGCTACAGGAAGAGCCTGACAGCTGAATCCAGTAAAGCATCTGAGGATTCCCACCGGACGGAAGACAACGTTTGGGCCTCCAGGGGCCCGCTGCACCGTTCTGCCTTAAATCTCTAAGGAGGCCCTGCTGGGATGGGGCTTAGTCCCCCAGCATGCCCCTGCTAGCTACAGGAAGGGCCTGACAGCTGTAACTATAAAAGTGTCCAGGGACTCCCAAAGTGAGGGACATGCACAGTCAAAGCCTGGGACAAGGGCGGGCCTGTCTGCACCCGTTCATGGCTGGACAATGCTGGGTTCCACATCTCCAGACTTTGTTTCTGTTACTGCCTGTAATTTCAGGAGCAACTAAAAGTATTAAAAGTGAGAGGATATGGTCTTATAGACCATACTGTTTTGTTTTTACCATCCTGTGGCGATGTCTGTGAGAATACTCGGTGGCCTACTATATGATATTTACTCTACTGGCATTAGGACGCCATACCTGGCATTATGGGCAAAAGGAAGACAACAAGTATGAAGTCTAAACTGGGGGTGGTAATATAACTGCAATAGATTAATTTCTGGCCCTAGGATGCGCTGGCATAGCCCCTCCTTCCGCACTGGAGCTCATTGATATGGTGGAGCTGGTTTCCAATCCACCTAATTTGGACAGTTCTGTTCTGGAATTGGACCTGTGGGTGACCAATTCCTGCACTATCATCCCCAAGCCCATTTGTCGCCTGCACCCCCACCAGCCTCCAAGCGTAAGCGAAAGCCCCGTAGAACTATAGACAATCGGTTAACATCATCACCACCGTCAGGAAAGGTAGATAAAAATCATATGAGTGTCACTGAGGATTCTGCCGGGCCTCTGTTATACAAACATTTATGATGTCAAATTGGGGAAAGCAGTGAGGAAAAGTTTGAATTTGTGTCAGCAACAGCAGGAGCATCATCAAAAGGCCAGTACGAACGAGCCTAAGAACATAATCTCGACTGTATCCAGCTCTACTCCCCCATCCATGGCCACTTCTATGATTAGCACTTATAAATCCACCAGTCATACTGCCCCTCAGCTGTCCCAGTTTGACGCTTTTCAACATGCTCCAGCCCATTCAAACTGACTCAACTAGTTCCGCTGTGCCATCAGCTATACCTTACACTACAGTGCGAGAGACCCATCCTGAACCTCAGTCTCCTCAGTTACAGGGGAGACTGCCAGCTGTCTATATGTTGTTGTTCTGGCCGGTGTCCCTTCACTGTTAAACACTAATTAGGAGTCAACTAATCAGCTCTAGAACTAGGTGTGCCATAGCCTGGCCAATCACTCTTCATTGCACAATCCATCAATCAAAGTACTTGTAAAGCGTGCTACTTACCCGTGAGGTTCTCAAGGCGCTGAGGGGAGAGGGGGGTGCTGCTACTGCTCGAAGAGCCAGGTCTTGAGGAGTCTTCTGAAGGCGAGTAGGTCTTGGGTCTGTCGTATGTGGTTAGGGAGGGTGTTCCAGGTCTTGGCGGCGAGGTAGGAGAAGGATCTGCAGCCGGAGTTCGTTTGTTGGATCTGGGGGACAGCGGCGAGGGCAAGGCTGGCGGAGCGGAGCTGGCGGGTGGGGGTGTGGAAGCTGAGTCTGCTGTTCAGGTAGGCTGGTCTGGCGTTGTGGAGTGCTTTGTGTGCGTGTGTGCGTGGGTGGGTGAGGAGCTTGAAGGTGATCCTCTTGTCGACGGGGGGCCAGTGTAGGTCTCTCAGGTAGGGGGTGATGTGGCTGGGCGTTTTGGATGTGTTGTAGTCGTCTTAGGTGTTTGTCTGGGATTCCTGCATAGAGTGCATTGCCGTAGTCTATTCTGCTGCTGACGAGGGCCTGTGTCACTGTTCTTCTTGTTTTGGTCGGGATCCACTTGTAGATCCTGCGGAGCATGCGGAGGGTGTTGTAGCAGGAGGAGGAGACGGCGTTCACCTGCTTAGACATGGAGAGGTAGGAGTCAAGGATGAATCCTAGATTGCGTGCATGGTCGGTGGGTGTTGGTGCAGTTCCCAGTGTGGTCGGCCACCAGGAGTCGTCCCAGGCTGAGGGGGTGGGTCCGAGGATGAGGACCTCCGTCTTGTCCGAGTTCATATTCAGACGGCTGCTCCTCATCCAGTCGGCGACGGCCTTCATTTCCTCGTGGAGGTTGGTTTTGGCGGTGTGTGGGTCCTTGGTGAGGGACAGGATGAGCTGGGTGTCGTCAGCGTAGGTTTCCCTCATATACCATTATTGGAATCTTGAAAGGAACTAGACACCTCTTAGTAGTTGGTCATCCTGATCCAGCCCTGATGTTTCCGACCAATAACAACATAGTGGTGAAGCCCAGTCTTCCAAGGTGCCACTGCTTTCCCAATCCACTCCATTTCACACTATAGTTGGCACCCTGCGTTACTTTGGAGATAAGGGAGCCGACAGGGCCCAGGATAAATCATAGGAAAACCTATCACCTATTTTGTCAGGCCACAAGGGCCGCCCAGATATTAACAAGGCTTGTAGAATCGCATACCATGTCAGATTTACTTGTAAAAAAGATATGTTTTAAACAGTTTGAAAAGATGGGGGGGATTGGATCCTTCCATGCTCTACAAATTTCACGCCTCGCAAGAAGAATAACATAAAAAATAAATCTTGTTGAGGGATCCTTTATGTTATAATCAGATAGCAGCCCAGAGAAAATAGTTCTTGTGGTGATTTCCAAGGATAATTGAAGAACATTTTCCAAAAAGTCCTGGACCTTGACCCAGTAGTTTTTTATCTCTGGGAAATCTGCAAACATGTGGATATCATCCGCGGCTGGGTGCCTACACCTCGGGCAATAGTAATCTAAGTTGGAAAATTTAACTAGTTTTGTAGGAGTTATATACGCCCTGTACATTGTAAAAAGATGGTTTCTTTTTAGTGTAGCAGGCTTAACCACTGCCTGCAGGATAGTAAAAGAATCAAACCACAAATCCTTATTATTTCCACCATCCTGGTTTAGAGCACTACACCAAAGTTTTTGTAGCTCTAGTTCTGTGACGTTTTCAACTTCTAGCATGGCCGAGTACCAGTAATCGATTTGGTTTTTCCACCTACCACTCCTAGATATTAATTCGAGCTTTGGATTGGATTCATTAAAACTCCACTATCTAGTTGACCACCATCCCGACAGCTGGTAATATTTAAATCTAGTGAGTGTTCCCCCAGTCAGATTAGATAAAGCCTCCCAGCTTAAAAGCTGCGAGTCTAGCTGAAGGTCTCCCCAACACTCTAATCCAACCGTAGCGTGTGCTTTACACACAGGGCACTGACAAACTTATACTAACCCCTGTAACACCCTACACATATAAGGTCCTGACGAAAGCCAGTAGAAGAAAAGGCCTGGCTGAAACTGATTGACCGCACAGGACGTCGGAGGCCATAAGCCTACCATGCACGTCTGATAGACCACCATTAAAACCGTCTTTGGGACACCCAGGACAGTATTTTAAACCTCACTCAGAGCACACTTACACCACCCTCACGAACTAAAAAAACCCGCTCCGCAGTAATCTGGCATCGAAGCACACCTGAAGTATACTCGGTACCTCGGGTGGGGCCAGATGATGAAGCATGCCACCAACTAGGTTGGTGGGTGAGGGCCTTCATAAAACCTAATGGTTTTCCTCCACCCGCAGACATACAAACAATTTAAACCAGAGCTAGTTCTCATTGATTGCTAACATATAAATTGGGGAAACGGACTAGCCTCTCTAGTTCTCCTCTCTCTTTTTGATTACAACACGAACATAGAATTCTAACATCTGTTTACCAATGGGGATAACACCACATCTGGAAGACTGCACCACTTGGGGCACAGTCTTTGCTGCTATCTACACTAAAACACATGGCGTTTTGTCTATTGCAGTAATACCTGATGTCCTGAAACAAATTCAAAACAAATACTGGGCAGAGCCTGCTCTGAATTTCGGTATGAAGTTACTGAAAAATTTCGACCAGGTCTCAACAATAATATTATCTAATATTAAAGGAGAAGCAGCATCAGTGGCAATCCGCCAGAAATTAAGGGAATTTCATGTAGTAGATCATTTACACGAACTACCCAGAATAATTGAGAAATCCTATGAAGAATTAGGCCGAGACAGTTTGGGTGGGAAACCAGTTAAGCCACAACTGTCTGGAGGTCCTGAGAAGGACTCTATTAAACAAATTTCTACCTCTTCTAAAAAGAAGTGGGAAAATAACAAACAACATTCAAAAGAGAAATGTTCTCAATCCCGAGGTAGGTCTCCTCAAAAGGAGCCCTCTGAAAGGAGGTATAACCTCAGGAATTTGAGAAAACTTGACAGGGATCAAGGTACTGATAAACGTTCCGCTCGTACCTTTCAGATATTGTCACAGACATCCGAAAGAAGAGTACGGTCAGATAAAAAATAAGAACACGTGAAGTCCAAGGACGATCAACACGTTCATAAAAACAAACCAAAACCTCAATTCTCCAAAAAGAAGGTAGCAAGTCTGAAGATCAGACATGCCCAGGATTCTGAGAACACAACTCAAGAACGTAGAATGGGCCCAGACAATGTTGGACAGTGCAGCAGAAGTAACATTAGATCGCCAGAACCTTAAGGGAGTTCTGGAGACAGTGGACTTGAATGAATACATATAACTTGAGACTGCAGACACCAGGGTTAGTTTTCCACATAGGTTATATGTTATATGAAATAACACTTCGGATGAAGGGAGACATTCCAGGAAAAGTGAACACTTTTTTGGGAGAGACTTTCAAAAGGTTATGACATACTTCTAACAGAACGGGACTGGCCACCAGAATTTGTCAGGGAGTGCCTACATGACGAAAACATCACTATGCCAGCCTTCTCCAACCCTGTTCCAGTACGTTTAAAATATACTTATGCCAGCAAATGGGCAGTTGCCCAGGCCCCAGCATTATATAAAAGTCATGTAGGATGAGATGGGGACTCACTTCACCATAAGATCCAGTTAAAAAATCAACCAACTGCACAAAGGCAGTATCCAATTAAGCAAGTAGCTACAAATCAGGTCAGGGAGATCTTAGATCAACTTGAATACCAAGGGGTGATTGAAACATGCACCTCATCAAGGAACAATCCTTTGTTTCCTGTTTCCAAACCAGACAATACATATCGTCTAGTTTTGGATTACAGACACTTAAACTCTTTTTGTAAAACATTTGCAGTGCAAAATGAACACATTACAGCATTAATGAATAACATTGTGCGTAAAAAATATAAAACCACATTAGATATTTCTAATGGTTTCTTTTGCCAAAACATAGCACCTGAAAATAGGTATTAGACCGCTTTCTCAATTATGGAGACCCAGCGTCACTTCTGTCAACATCAGGGGATCTCTAAAACAATTGTAAAACTAAAAGAGGTGTACTGGTGGCCAGGAATGAATACACTGATTCCCATTACCATCAATAACTGCATAGACTGCAATAGAGATTGCAGTACAGAATGCCACCAGACACCTGACTACAACATAGCCAGCTCAGTGCAGACACCATAGTTAGACAGCATTAGACTATCTACGTGCAGACGTCCTTTTGGAAAAATGCAGTCCCACAAACAATAAGTCAAGGTTCCTTTGGATGTGGCCTCAGCTCTTAGCTGAAGCTCGAACTGTCATAAAAGATTTGCGAGTCTTTATCGGCACATACGCAATTGGCACACTACGCTCTGACCATGGCCCTGCGTTTCGCTCTCGCGCTTACAAAGAAGCCATGGCCAGTTTGGGCGTAGCATTGCGGTATTCTTCTCCATTTCATCCTGAGGGAAATTCTATTGTGGAAGGAAAAAAAACGGGACATAAAACAGTCAATAACAGCTAGGGTATTAGGTTTGGGTGATGGGTGGGTCAAACATCTTTATGGGGTTCAACACTTGTAAAGAAGTTCTCTAGGGGGTGTCACTCCATATGAGGTACTATTTGGGACTAGAATGTTGGTACCAGACCTTGACATGAAATGCGCAGTAGTGGAAAATAAAAAGTTTGATATCAAAGATTGTTTGGCTGTTTTACAAGACTTAAATGAACTAAGATCTAAACAAAGCAACGTGTTTCTGAAGCCAACCACCACTGGAGAAAAACCAACCATCCCAGCTGGAGAACCGGGCCTTATGGGCCTGTCGGCGCAGGGCATGCCTTAAATCCCCGAGTTCACCTGCCTTGTCGAACAGAGACACGAGACACTCTGTTGGGCGTAGAAAACCTGGTTTATTAGTTGCAGCTAAGCACAGTTGTCCCAGAAGTACAGGGTATATTCTGAGGAGACTGCCAATTTAGTCCGTGGCGCACAATCTTTTATAGTACACATATTTACAACATTTACTCCCAGTACATCCAAAGCAAGCCAATAGGAAAAGTTGGAAAACAAGCTATCAGGTGTCCCAAATATGCCCTTCTCTCAAACCCTGTGTGTCACCCCTCCCAACAAATTAATCAGTGCCAGTACCGACAATCCAATTTGCAGGTGGCAGGACGTATTTGTGTGCCTCAAAGGATAGTTGTGTAACAAGAGAATATAAGGAGAGAATAGTGAAGGCCAGTCGGATAAGATAATGTAAGGAAAAAATAGGAGAAGCCAAATAGTCAGTCGAGACAGGGATCAATCAACCCAGACATGGATTAGTGAACTCGGCCATACCCTTACATCGGTTTCGAAAACAAGGCCAGGGGGTTTACTTTTTAACAGAAGAGACACGAAGCAGCTGGGAAAAGCAAAAACACTCCGTTTGCCGTGCTGCCTGAGTGAGGGCAACATAAAATGGCGACGGGACACAAAATGGCGGCTAAATACGGGACGAAGTCGGAAAACGAAAACCTCAGACCCTCCTTTTGCCATTACTCAGGCAAAACACAAAGGACTGAAGTTAATTTGAGTCGATGTCAATGGCCATAAGGTCGTCGAGCTGTTGCTGCAACATCATTTTAATGTTCTCTGTTTTCTGTGACACAGGCCTTGGGACACACATGGTGGCACAAAGACCGCAGATGGCAGGGCCACACTGTAAACAAAGACAACAAGAGAAAATGATGGCCAAAACCATTCCAAGGAAGGTTAATATCTTCCATCCCCAAGTGGACAGTAGTCCCCAAAACCTTCCTATCGCAGACCAATCTCCTGTCTCCTGGTGTATAGACTCGGAAATTGCATGCAACTTAGAGATGGCTTGGTATACCATAGGTCCTAGACAAAACTCAAAACACCAATTGATGTATACCTTATTTTTTACAATAAACAGATTTAATCTGCAACTGTAAAAAGGAGATGTATTTCTTTGTATATCTAAAGATGGTATTAATTTAACATACCCAACACAAACTAAATAAAAAAACAGTCACGTTTGATCATTCCCATACATAACAGATTCATTTACATATACGTAAAACAATTACAGATTGAAAGAAAACTGCGGGATGCAGTAAGAAGGAAAAAAGGGGGTGCTCAAGTGAATTGAAAGAGAAAATAGTTCATAGAACAGAGTTGAGATTATTATGTACAACTAAAAATGTAAATTTTTCAGTTGAACAACTGAACAAAGCCTACCCATACACTTCTATATACATAATTTTGCCATTCAAATTGGGGACAAGGGCATGGAAAATTTAAGGTATAGGCCTCAAAACGAGGGGGGCATAATCGTCGATGTTTCGACCCTAACGCAATAAGGGAAATTCAAGGCCTCTGCTGCGGGTCTTCTTCAGGACTGGGTTCAGCAGGGGGGGGGGGGGGGGGTCTGAAACAGGGGAAGGAAGGACCTGCAAGGTAATTATTATTCAATTAGGCTCACTCAATGAGTAAAGTCAGTATTTTAATTCACATAATTGAGTTGGGTACATTACCATAGGTAATGGGAAGGGGTCACGTCAATGAGACTGGACGGGCCACCTAAAAAAACAAGACAAAGACTGGCTAAGTGCCCATCTCCAAAAAGGCACAATCGTCCAGTATCTGTCAAAGCCCATTGACAGATCAATAATCCACCAGGACTCACCTAATTCTGATGTGTCCCAAAACTCTCCAATAGTTGACTTCTAATTAGATGCACAATTTCACAAGGGAAACCGGGGGTCCTCACGCATTATTCTAAACGAAAAAAGAGAAAGGGTGCACGGGGGCCAAAAATTACATACTTGCCACACACCCAATACTTAATAAACTAAGTCATCGGAATGAAAACAGAACTCACTGACCCAAGCCTTTATCCAAATAAAGCTAGGCAGGGGGCACCAACTGCTCGTGTTCAGTCAAACGAGTTCTGATACAGGCAAAAGTCCTGTTGTGAAATAAACATTACCGGGATCAGAACTAATCTGAAAGATCTACTGAGCCAATCGGTAACAGAATGGATATCAAAAAACGCGGTCAACAAAGGATTACCTGGTTCTTTGTAATCCCCTCGTTATTTAGTCCATATGACCGCACACAAGGTTCCCTGACGGCAGACCGAAGCAGCGTCGTGCTGAGGTTCACAGAAACGGGGCGTGTCATGTATTCACGCAACGTAAGGTCACATGGTATCGGGCTGCATCCCAAACTTCAAATAAAGCCGTCGTCTTCTGGAAAGCAAGGAAAGAAAGACTATGTAGTTCATGCTCTAAATTTCAAATGGACCTTAATTTATGAAAAAGAAGAAGTCTACCCTATATCTACCTCCTGTAGTATTAAATATTAGCAGAGGATTATCCGGGCAATACAAATACTAATTAATGCAACAAGGGAAGCTAAACAAAGGCCATTCCTCGCGCATCTGGGGTGAGACATCGCGCCTACTCCAAAATACGAGTATTGTACAACAATCGCTATACATAACGTAAATCGAACACACTGAGTGGCAGCCTATCCAAGTACTTTCATAGTGTGCTGAATCTTCCATGTCCAATGAATACTAAGAGTTCCTTCTCATGGGCAAACTGCATGGCTAGTACATGTACCATGATAATCTGTGTATTACAATTTGTACATCTTTATAAGAGGATTATCTCAATAGACAGAACACAAACATTAAATATACAATACATTACTACACAGCAATATATCTACATCTTTATACAATTCCCTAGAATAATAGGCGTAACATATACAATACATTACTAGACAAAAATATATCTACATCTTTATACAGTTCCCTAGAATAATGAACGTAAAAGCAATACAGTTAATACATTGTACAACAAAATAGACACACACATATTGCAAAGACTCCAACAATAATCAGTACATGATTGTATGTCATATCAACAGAATTCGACCAGTCTACGTATGTAGTACTCTAAAGGATAGAACAGTTAACCATTATAGATGGACGCCATTTGTCTGATGACTTCCTCCTGTTCATTCAATCCCCTATTTACGGTATCAAAGAGATGCATCCACTTACATTCTCGGGTGCTTATGAGATTAGCAAAATTCCCTCCACGGGGGTTCTGTGTTACTTTTTCAATTACCCACCACTTGAAACTCTCTGGGTGATGGTTGAATTTGACAAAATGCTCCACAAAGGGAGCCCCTTGTACTCTACAGCGTACTCTACTACAATGCTGAAGGATACGACTTTTGGCCTTCTGCGTCGTTTGGCCTATGTACATAAAACCACAGGGGCAAAGGATGGCATAAATTACCCCCATGGTGTTGCAGTTGGTAGGATGTTGTAAAGTATGGGCGTAATTGTTTTATGTACATTCTTTAGTCTCTACAGCCATAGAGCACGCTTTACAGGCTCCACATTTATAGTGGCTCACTAAAGGTGGGAGGTTCCACAAGACTGTCTGTGTTTCCACATTTTTCTTTTGTAACATGGAGTGCACTACATAATCTTTTACACTCCTGCCCTTTCGGAAGGCGTGCATCGGGGGGTCTGGCAATCCAGTCTCCTCCGCCACCAGATGCCAATGGTTATTAATGATTTTCTTAATTTCTGTACTCATGGTATTAAAAGTCGTGCCACATGTCATCCTTCTACCATCATTCTCATCCCTTGTCTTTGGTTCTAGGAGCACTTATTTATGACAAAACCACTCTCTTTTGCGTGCCTTCCGTGCCAAACTTCTAGGGTAACCCCAACCCATCAATCTTATCATCAAAGTAGAAGATTCTGAAAAATAGTCAACCTTACGACTACAATTCCTACGCAACCTCAGGAACTGCCCATAGGGAAGGTTGTTCCTGAGGTTGCGAGGGTGGTGACTTGAATATCTCAAAAGAGTATTCTTCTCTGTTGATTTTCTAAACAGAGTAGTATGTAGGTTCCCTTCCTCTTCCTTTATCGTAATGTCCAGAAAGTGTATAGCTTGATTACTGAACTCCATAGTGAATTAAATGTTCCTATCTCTCCCATTCAACCAGATATGGAAAGCCACCAGGTCTTCTCTGGTGCCTCTCCATATGAGAAGCACGTCATCGATATAACGACGCCACAAAAGGATACTACCTCTGTATGGATTATTCTCACAGAAGACCAGATCATGTTCATACCTGTCCATATCAATAATTACCAGATTTGGGGCAAAACTTGCCCCCATGGCCACGCCATTTGTCTGCACAAAATATTCTTCATCAAAGATAAAGAAATTGCGCTTCATCGCAATTTCAAGAAGGTTAATTATAAAACTCTATGTGGTCTAATTCTTTCATCCATTACGCTTCTAATTACCTCAAGTGCAGCATGTTGTGGGATATTAGTGTACAGTGATGTAATATCCATCGTCACCAATAATTCTTGTTCAGGATCACGTATTTTGGAGTAAGCGCGATGTCTCACCCCAAATGCGTGAGGAACGGCCTTTGTTTAGCTTCCCTTGTTGCATTAATTAGTATTTGTATTGCCCGATAATCCTCTGCTAATATTTAATACTACAGGAGGTAGATAAAGGATAGACTTCTTCTTTTTCATAAATTAAGGTCCATTTGAAATTTGGTGCATGAACTACATAGTCTTTCTTCCCTTGCTTTCCGGAAGACGACGGCTTTATTTGATGTTTGGGATGCAGCCGATACCATGTGACCTTACGTTGCGTGAATACATGACACGCCCCGTTTCTGTGAACCTCGGCAACAGGCTGCTTCTGTCTGCCATCAGGGAACCTTGTGTGTGGTCATATAGACTAAATAACGAGGGGATTACAAAGAACCAGGTAATCCTTTGTTGACCGCGTTTTTTGATATCCGTTCTGTTACCGATTGGCTCAGTAGATCTTTCAGATTAATTCTGATCCCGGTAATGTTTATTTCACAACAGGACTTTTGCCTGTACCAGAACTCGTTTGACTGAACACAAGCAGTTTAGTTCCCCCTGCCTAGCTTCATTTGGATAAAGGCTTGGGGGAGTGAGTTCTGTTTTTATTCGGATTACCTAGTTTATTGAGTATTGGGTGTGTGGCAAGTATGTAATTTTTGGACCCCGTGCAACCCTTTCTCTTTTTTCATTTAGAATAATGCGTGAGGACCCCAGGTTTCCCTTGTGAAATTTTGCATCTAATTAGAAGTCAACTATTGGAGAGTTTTGGGACACATCAGAATTAGGTGAGTCCTGGTGGATTATTGATCTGTCAATGGGCTTTGACAGATGATGGACTATTGTGCCTTTTTGGAGATGGGCACTTAGCCAGTCTTTGTCTTGTTTTTTTAGGTGGCCCGTCCAGTCTCATTGACGTGACCCCTTCTCATTACCTGTGGTAATGTACCCAACTCAATTATGTGAATTAAAATACTGACTTTACTCATTGAGTGAGCCTAATTGAATAATAATTACCTTTCAGGTCCTTTCTTCCCCTGTTTCGGACCACTCCCCATCCCCTCCTGAACCCAGTCCTGAAGAAGACCCGCATCAGAGGCCTTGAATTTCCCCGTATTGCGTTAGGGTCGAAACGTCGACGATTATGCCCCCCTCGTTTTGAGGCCTACACCTTAAATTTTCCCTGCCCTTGTCCCCTTTTTGTATTGCTAAATTATGTATATAGAAGTGTATGGGTAGGCTTTGTTCGGTTGTTCAACTGAAAAATTAGCATTTTTAGTTGTACATAATAATCTCAACTCTGTTCTTTGAACTATTTTCTCTTTCAATTCACTTGAGCACCCCCTTTTTTCCTTCTTACTGCGTCCCGCAGTTTTCTTTCAATCTGTAATAATTTTACGTATATGTAAATAAATCTGTTATATATGAGAATGATCAAACATGACTGTTTTTTTATTTAGTTTGTGTTGCGTATGTTGAATTAATAGCATCTTTATATATACAAAGAAATACATCTCCTTTTTACAGTTGCAGATTAAATCTGTTTATTCTAAAAAATAAGGTATACATTAATTGGTCTTTTGAGTTTTGTCTAGGACCACTTTGTTTATATATTAATTGATACCCAGGTCCTTTGACTCACTGGGTTAACCCCATTGTATTAATGGTATACCGTAGGGGCATTATCAGGAATACAAATACATCAACTAGACCCGATCAATTTACAGACTCCTCCATGATCTGAAAGGACAATGTCTAGAACCATCCAGTTCTGCAAAGTCATAAGGCGATCCGCCTGAAGTTCAGCTGTCAGATTACTCAAGGCTCCATAAGTTACATTTATAGTAACCTCAACAACGCGAACTAGCTGACTGATGTCTCTGCTGTTGGCCATTGGGCCTCGGAAAGGAAGCAACCCTTTGATAAAGTCACTTCCTTCTTGTCCTGCTGTGTACATAGAATCAATAACCCCTCTGCCATGTCTTTTTCTATGATGAATGACAAGATGGACTGGGGGTCTCAAAAGGCTAGGGCCAACTTAAAGCTGGCCCAATCATCGGGTGGTATTTTAAAGGTTTTTAATGATACCTCATTGAAACTCGTGAGCTCACCTCTCGAGATCTATAAGGCCCAAGCAAGAGGGGATGCCATCTATGGCGTGGAGCTTTGGGGTCATACATCAGCTACCACTCTGATGCACACTGAAAACAGTTTTATTAGGCCCTTACTCGGTCTTTCTGTGAGCTCCCCTTTGATCCCCCTGAGGTTGGACTTGGGTTTGGTTCCAATCCAGGAGATCGTAGCAAATCGCCCTCTCCTGTACTGAAGGCGACTTTGGGCGGCCCCTGAGCTTTCGAGCTATAGGGATGACCTGAGAGACATTCTGCAGAGGGGGAACTCGGGGAAAATACCCTGGCTGAATTACATCAAGCATTTCTGCCATGCTTTAGACAGAGGAGACATGTGGTCGCTACCCCAAGATTCCTGTCCTCTCCTTTCTAAACAAAACTGAATGTAGCTCTTAGGAGGTACCGCATGGAGTCTATAACAAGCAATCCTTTGACGGGTAAGCTAACGGACATTTTCCTGAACATCAAGGCTAACCCCCGTTTTGAAGTCTTCCTGGACGATATTCAGCCCCCTTTGGCTAAGAAACTTTACATTCAGTTCAGACACAGCGCACTGCCATTGAGGGCGGTAACGCACAAATGGCGGAACACCTCCTCAACGGTAAGCACTTGCCCGGGGTGTTTGAGCGGCAGTGAGACAGATCTGCACGTTCTGCTCTTCTGCCCCACTTACGCTAGGGCTAGGGAGAAATAGATTCTGCAGCTGTGTATGCCATGGGGCTTTTGGGTTCTACAGGGAGGTTTTCAGGATTCTTAAATATGATACTTCCCCCCTGATAGTCTTTGCCACAGAAAGATTTCTTCAATCCATGTGGTACACGAGATGTGCAATACTAAAGCTGGAAACTCATATTTCGCATTAAGGGCTACTTTTAGGAGGTGCTACATTTATTTACACAATTTTATGCATTTTTTATACCGCTATTTCGTGTAATATCCGATGTTTTTTAATATTTGTAGGAACTGCTTGTATTTTAAATACATGGTTTTATTTGTTTTACCTTGCTACTGTGTTATGCTTATTGTGCTGTATGGCCTTTTTATGGTATGTTACCGAAATAAAGTACTTTGATTGACTGACTGACTGACTTTTCTATGAGGACCTGAAGGAGCAGTATATGTTGGAGGGAGAAGAAAGGTCACATAACAAGTTCCTGAAAAATAGGTAGGAAGCCACGTAAAGGCTCTATCATGACAGACAAAATACGTGCCTTGTGATGGCACTAACGGTGAAGAAATCTGAGGTGAATAGATATACGTATGGGAACAAATACTCTTTTCCTGTGGATTTTTAATGTTTTGGCCATTTATCTGCAGACAGAAATTAAATTACCTCGATGAGGTACGGTCCAAATTGGTGGGGATCTCCGTCATCTAGCCTTATCTGTAAGGCTAGTAACATAACGAGTCACGTTCCAGGCATCATATGCTCGTTTCTCATCAACTGGAATCTTACTAATCTTAGCACTTCTAGCCATGGCCAATATTCCCTTTATCAAAGAACAGTGACTAAAATCTGCTCCACAACCATATGGACTACCAGGAGGATATTGAAGTTGATTCTGATATATATATATATTAGAAAACATGGCCAAATAGGCCCAAGCGGAGCCTTCATAGGAAAATGGAAGGACTAAATATGGCATCTCTCTCTCTGTGTTATAGGGCATGAGCCCACAGACTTAACAGTCAGTAGTATTGACTACCAGTTGTTGCTGATGTAATAACTGAATAAATGAATTATTGAAGTATTCTGTTCTTCTAATTTGCTCATGTTCTGGGAGTGTATAAAACTAATGTGGGGAGGCAGTGGTAGGAAAAGACAAGGAAACAGAAGTTGGAACAGGTGATTGCTGCATAGTGTGAACAACCCAACTCACACAAGCCAATAAAATACATGAACATATTAAAATACATAAGATTATGCCACATGGACTAACCAACAATCTCTAATATTTACTTTTCATTTGTTCATTATTATCACTATTTTCCACTTTAATATCCATTCTCTAAAGCGTTGCTCACGGCAATCTTCCTAGATCACTTAGCTGTGATTATTAGCCGTCCTATGACACTGCAAGTCCTGCAGACCTACTGTCACTACTTGATGGATAATGGAAAAGAAATGTCTCTCAAAAAGTGTGATCAGAAAAAGGAAAAAAAAAAGGAAAAAGAAAGTTCAATTGTCTTTCATTGATCTGGATCTTAAGTTGTACCGAGTCTTATTAGGTATTGTTTGTTCTTGAAATAAAGTCTCTGGATTTACTGTGTTCAGTCGTAGATGTGATGGTACAGCTTCTTGCAACACGTCGTCGTCTTCTTTCTCAGAGTTCGTTCGATCCAGGCGTGCACTACTGAAAGGTACAAATTGGGGGACCCTTTCACCTTCACTGTCACTTATACCCTTACGAACCCACTGATCAAAAGGTAAAGGCAAAGGTACCCTCTTACAGTGCACGCCATGGACCCAATTCTTCTTCCAGACGACGTTTACTGCTGTACGTGTTGCTAGCAGAACTTGCAGAGGCGGGCCCCAACGAGGTTCCAGATTCTTTTTCCGCTGGAAATTCTTCAGGCAGACCCAGTCATCGGGTTTGATGGAGTGACCTGGATCTGCAGAGCCCTCTGGCAAAGCGTTTTGAACCTGTTGGTGAAGAACACACAATTTAGTGGTGAGGTCATGCAAATAGTCAATCAACATTGGATATGTGATGCCAGAATACTTTTTAGGTCGACGGACTCCCCAGACGTTCGCTGGGCGCCCAAAAACGACCTCGTATGGGCTGAGCCCTAAACGAGAATGTACAGTAGTTCTCGTGGATAGAAGTGCCAAAGGTAGCGCGTCAGGCCACGCAAGACCCGTGCTGGCCTGAATCTTTGCCAGTTTAAGCTTGAGAGTGCCATTATAGCACTCTACCAAACCTGCTGACTGAGGGTGGTTTGCCTCATGGAATTTCTGTCTAATACCAAGACCCGCACACACCTTCTGCAGAAGTTGGCCTACAAATTCACTTCCATTGTCACTCCAGACAATTTGCAGCAAACCAAACCTCTGGAAAAATTCCTTCAGGTGGACTTTGGCAGTAGACAAAGCAGTATTGTCCTTTAGGGGGTAGGCCTCTATCCATCTGGAAAAGGCACACACGACCACCAGAACATATTTGAGGTTATTACAATGATCCATATGAATGTAATCAATTTGTAATACCTCAAAAGGGTAAGTAGGGGGAGCAAAATGACCTGCTGGAGTTGGGGTTCCCTTTCCTGGATTATGCATCAAACAAACGATACAATGTTTCACCACGTTCTCCGCACATTTAGGAATTCCTTCATTCTGCCATACTGGAGCCAGAAGTTTACATATCCCTTTTGCACTAATGTGGGCTGGACCATGCGCCATAGTAACTACAGGTAATACATAGGCGTCTGGTAACAGCCAACGCTAATGTTCTAACAATTCCGTCCAACACCCTGTCGCGTCCAACATTTCCGTACTTTCTCTCCATTTACTCAATTCCTTCTCAGGAGCCTCTTCTTGAATCGTTCTCACACTTTCTATTGTGTCCTCACACATTTCTCCCTCTCTGACCCATCTTGCAGGGCCTGCAACACGCATGCGACTCGTAGCATCTCTCACTGTCTCTTTTGCTACCTCGTCTGCAAAAGCATTCCCGCGACCCACATCATCAGTGATTCTTTTATGTGCACTACACTTTACTATCGCTATTTGGGTAGGCAAAGCAAGTGAATCGAGAAGGTCAGTTACCAACTGACCATGCTGTATCTTACTCCCATGGGAAGTAAAGAATCCTCTTTCCTTCCACAAACGACCAAAGCTATGAGCCACGCCACAGGCGTGTTGGCTATCAGTGTAAACATTCACTCTCTTTCCCTTAGCCAACACACACGCTCTCGGCAGGGCAATTAGTTCAGCTGCTTGGGCTTAATTCTGTGCAATGTGTGCTGTCTCCACTACCGTATACAAAGTGGTAACAGCATAGGCCGCAGTCGTCTCACCATTAGGAAGTTTAAAGCAAGACCCATCCACCCATAGGATCCCATCCGGGTCCACAAGTGGTGTGCCTTTCAAGTCTATTCTGCCTTTCGTTTCCTCCTCTGTTCGGAGAAAACAATCATGCTGTTCTTGAGTGTCTTTCTCTTCCGGAATAGGTAACAATGTTGCTGGATTCAAAGTATTACACCGCTTGGTGTGTATATGGCTAGCCAAGAGCGTCAGCTCATATCCAGACAAGCGGGCACTCGTGAGGTGTTGTGTTTTCGTTCTGTTCAAAAGAGTATCCACTGCATGTGGTACCATAACAACAAGAGTGTTGTCTAGTACCAATCCAGCAGATTGACGAATGGAGATCGCTGCTGTTGCTGTAGCTCTGAGACAACTAGGCAATGTCTTGGCAACTGGATCCAATGTAGCCGAAAAATAGGCACATGGCCGTTGTTTTTCTCCAAATTGTTGTGTCAAAACTGACAACGCGCAATCTTCTCTTTCGTGAACATAGAGTGTGAAAGGCTTACTGTAATCTGGAGTACCTAACACAGGGGCAGAGCACAAGGCAGTACGTAAGTCAGAAAAACTTCATTCAAACATTCATCAGTCCAAGGAAGAGGTTGGGGTGTATCTTTCAGAGTAAGTGCCAGGAAAGGTTTAGCCAACAAAGAAAAATTTGGAATCCACTGTCTACAATAAGAGGTAATGCCCAGAAAGACACGCACCTCCTTTTGTGTTGATGGTACAGACATTTGCGCGATGCTTGAATTTGTTCTGGGGTCAATCGTCTTCCCTCCTTCGACAGGAGATGAATTAAGTAGGTAACCTCTTGGTGACAATATTGCAACTTAGAGGGTGACACCTTGTGATGCAGGTCAGACAAATGACGCAACAGTGAAACAGTCACATCCTTATGAACATCCTCTGAATCAGCAGCAACTAACAAATCGTCCACATACTGAATAAGGGTGGCACCTGGGGGCAAAATGAAAGCATCGAGCTGAGATTTCAAAGCCTGACTATAAATGGAGGGCTCTCACAATAGCCTTGAGGTGCAAGTTTGAATCGGAAACTTCGGCCTCCGAGAGAGAAGCCAAAAATATCCCTACTTTCCTCAGCAATAGGAATACTGAAGAAGGCATTTTTTAGATCAATAACCGAGAACCATGCCGCTGAAGCGGGTATCATAGTGAGCAAGGCAGTGATATCTGGGACAACAGGAAACTGGGGAACAACAATTTTGTTGACCTCCCGAGGATCGATCACAAAAATATATACAGGAGGCTGAGAAGGATCAGTGCGTTTAAGGACAGGTAGAACAGGACTGTAACAAACATTACCTCTCGTTTCTTCGACCACACCCTTCTGAACCAGATCATAGATAATAGCCAACAAAGCTTGTTCACCATCGTTAGAAATTTTATACTGCGGAATGTGTGGTAATTTAACATTAGGCTTAATAGTAACCACATAGGGCGGAATCTGGAGCAGACCAACATCATTCAGACCCGTAGCCCACAGTGTAGCAGTGTGCAATTTAGTTGGGAATTGGTCCTTAACTAAATACATAGGAGAAACTAGCTTCTCACCTAAGGTAAGATGTACACCAGAAGGGGAACAATACAATGTTGCATGAAGACGTTTCAATAAGTCCAAACCCAACAAATTTTCGCAGCAACCAGTCGTCAAAATAAGCAGAGCTTTCAAATTGTAAGGACCAATTGAAAGAAGCAAAGGACAAGAAACCGGGTTACTAATTGGGGAGCCAGAGAATCCTACAGAAACATTAGTTAAGCCAGACAAAGGTGCCCCAGGGAGTTTGGAGTGAATATTAGAATTTCTCATTGCACCAGTATCCAAAAGAAATGGGTCTGAAACACCCAATGCAACAACTTCAACATAAGGCCCATTCTGATCCACTGGAACTGATATGACTCCCTTACTTTGTCCATGGCTGTCCTAACTAGAATGAAAATCCTGAGCCTCACCCTCATCATAATAATAATTGTCATTGTAATATTGCGCAGAATGAGTATTCTGCTGATCAAAATAATTCAGAGAATTCTGAGGAGGAAAGGAACGCTGTCCTTGAGACAACGCACCTCGCCCTCTACCTCTAGGTGCTGATTGAAAACCACCAAGACCTCGCGGCCCTGGAAATCCACCATTACGCTGCAATAAAACCGGAGAGCTATTCTTAAAATGACCTTCCTCTTTACAATAGGCACATTGATTAGGACCTAGCAAAGGTCGCAGAACAAAAGGTTCAGGTTTTTGTGACAATCTCTGAAGCTGGGGAGGCTGTTGAAACTGGTGCTGAGCAGAACGAGGAAGATAAGCCTGTTGCAAAAGAACCTTTGTTTTTAATTCTTTAGTCTTTTTCTCGATCTTATCTTTTTCCTCCTTATCACTATTCTCATAATATTGAGCAGTAGCTAATATCTGTGCAGCAGAAGAAACAGCCCATGAACTCTCTGAGTCCTTAATCTTATGTGATAATTCTGTAAGTAAATTAAATATACATTTATCCACAAATAATCGCTGTCCACCTTCAGTACTCATATTCTGACCACTATGGTCAATTAACGTCTCCTCGAAACGAGTAAACAAATCGGAGATACTCTCATCTTTCTTCTGCTTACACACAGCTAACTTGTTCCTGTTAACATGTAAGGCAGGCATCATCGTTTTCATTAAAGTGATGATTCTACCAGGCAACTGTGCAATCAAGTCATCTGGCTTAGCACCACCTACCTGTGCTGCATCTGTGGCAGTTATAGCACCCAATTACCACCTAAAGCTAGGTTGTGGTCCTCCCTACGAATCGGAGCACACAACGCTTGTGGAACTACATTCCCCACCAGCATATCAATATCGGCCAAATTGATAAAACACACATCAACAGTCTGGGACAATTCTTTACAGTATCCAGCAGGATTTTTACAAGGGTCCGGTAAAGACTGTTTGAGCGCCAGAACTTCAGATCGTTTCCCGGGAACATGGACCCATATACGCTGGAAATAAGCAGGGACACGCGGAATATTGCCTGCCTAAGGAACCTCCTCTCTCCATACTGGAGGAACTTCCCTCATAGGATAATGTTTTATTTTCTGCCGAACTGCAGGATCAGGTTCAAGAATAGTCTGAGAAGAAAATAAAGACCTGAAAGTGACAAGTGTCCTTAAAGCGTCCTCAACTTCGGAACCCACAATAAGTCCTTTATCAAACTTATCCTGCACGTCCAATAGACCCTGAGGAACTAAATCCAACTCCATATTCTCCCATCCTTTGACAAGAGTCACTGGAGTCACATTCCACTGGAGAAAGGTACTCAGAATATCGGGCACACTATATTGTGGACCACTCATGATCCATTTGTGAGCAAGAGAGTCCAACGCAACTCGTTCGTCGGAATCTGGGATTTGACTACGAGATTGTCTTCGAGAAAAAGCAGGAGTCCGATTAAAAGACCCAAAGAGGGGGAGAAAAGACCAGAAACAGTATTGACCAACCGTTTGCGAGTTGGGGAAGAATCAGACAGTAAAACTGGAGACAAGGTACTAAGCAAAGGAGGAGAAGGACTGGTCGCGACAAGAGAAACCGAAGGTGAAGGAGACTGAGGTACAGAAGTTGGTGGCAAAGGAGGCGGGGTGGCAATGCAGGAATGGGTAATTGTGGAAGAGCCGGACCAACTGGCTGAACAACAGGTTGCTGGACAGGTGGCAACAATAGGGGTGCATTAGCTCCTGGTACATAAGGCGGAGGCAATCTCAACAAATGGGACATTAAGGGATCTTCGTCAAGATCCCTTAATTCAAGATCCTTACTCTGTGGAGAAGTAGGCAATACAGGGTAGCATCTATCTATTGCCAAACGATGCTATCTGTCTGAAACTTCAATCGCTTGATCAATCTCATTGTCTTTGAACTGCTGGGCAGCCTGTATGATCATCATATCCTTCGCCTTTCTATCTCTTTTTGCCTGCTTAATTTCCTTCTGCTTGGCTTCTTTACGCCAAAGGCGGAAAGAGTCAAACATTGCCGGCCGGGCTTTTCTTTTGAACAAAATTGCTTCCAAATTATCTAATATATCAGGCTCATAGCTACCATTTTGTGGCCACTGTAAAACATCTTTCTTCGTTTATCGGATCCATGCCTCGTTAAAGGCAATGGGGCCAACACCATGTTTAGAATATAGCTCATAAGTGGGAGTTCCAACCGGAGGAATCGGACAAGAGTCCTCGAGCCGGGAATCCCTATTACAACCAAAACAACATAACTTCCTAAATTTGCTAAAACCAGGCATCTTAAATTTACTGGTCCGTTTACCAACTTCAAGGGGTTAAAGCATATAACACAGCACAAACGTACTCACCCCTTGGCTTCGGCTATTGCAATGGTCGAATAACAAAACTCAAAAACAAAACAAAGAAGTGGGCACTACCCACGAATACTTAACTAAGTGGTCTCTCACGCCAACAGAGGTCCGTCTAACGTCTCGCGATACCAGTCATCACCAAAGGGACCAAGGCAGGGCGACAGTCAGGGCAGCAGTCGTCAGCAGCCGTTGGAAAGGAGTAGTTGCGCTGAAAAAGACCTTCGGTCCACTTCGACATGCAGGGGTCGCTTGACCTGGCTCGCAAATCCTCCAGAATTTTCTTATGAGGCTTCTCACGACCCTCGGGCTGAACCGCTACCACTGAAGCCGCCCCATATTGGGTGCCAATTGAGAACCTTGCCTTATGGGCCTGGCGGCGCAGGGCACGCCTTAAATCCCCGAGTTCACCTGCCTTGTCTAACAGAGACACGAGACACTCTGTTGGGCGTAGAAAACCAGGTTTATTAGCTGCAGCTAAGCACAGTTGCCCCAGAAGTACAGGGTATATTCTGAGGAGACTGCCACTGTAGTCCGTGGCGCACAATCTTTTATAGTACACATATTTACAACGCTTACTCCAGTACATACAAAGCAAGCCAATAGGAAAAGTTGGAAAACAAGCTATCAGGTGTCCCAAAGATGCTCCTCTCTCAAACCCTGTGTGTCACCCCTCCCAACAAATTAATCCGTGCCAGTATCGACAATCCAATTTGCAGGTGGCAGGACGTATTTGTGTGCCTCAAAGGATAGTTGTGTAACAAGAGAATACAAGGAGAGAATAGCGAAGGCAAGTCGGATAAGATAATGTAAGGAAAGAATAGGAGAAGCCAAATAGTCAGTCGAGACAGGGATCAATCAGCCCAGACATGGATTAGTGAACTCGACCAGACCCTGACATCGGTTTCGTAAACAAGGGTTACTTTTTAACAGAAGAGACACGTAGCAGCTGTGAAAAGCAAAAACACTCCGTTCGCCGTGCTGCCTGAGTGAGGGCAACACAAAATGGCGACGGGACACAAAATGGCGGCTAAATACGGGACGAAGTCGGAAAATGAAGAACCTCACAGCAAGGCCTGTCTGGATCCCAAAGCTTGGTGATCTTGTCAGAGAAAAGATTGCGGACAAGAAGGAATTTGGGCCTCCTTACAGACAACCAGTACCTGTCATAGCAATCCATAGATCAAGAGCAGTACTTTTGCAGCCCCTTGCTGGTAAAAAGGAGAAAAGATTTGTATCCATCGACCTGATCAAACCACACTATGTGGCCGATACTAAGCAGTAGGCCAAGTGGACTCCGACAAAGTAGCAAACACACTCCTCTAGCTACAATTCAAGAGGTTCAAACTGAGAGACTCATCACCTTTGAAGATTCTACAGTGAGAAAAGAAGGACTATGCAATAAAGCTATGGAACTCGTCCCTCTTGATAACCAAATAACAGTTCATCCTTATACACATGTCTACAACGAAGTAATAAGTGATCAACTGGTTCCAGCGATTTCAATGAATCCTGATGCAATTCCAACCATTGACAGAACTGCCTCTGTCTATTTCATTACCTTCGATACGTTTTCTGAGGATCCCAGTGAACGTGAAACAATGCAAGCACAAAGAACTTTCAAAGAAAAACCAACAAACTTTTCTCATCTACTGAAAAAGACTTATCGGGTTTCACCATGGATTGAACTATGGATTGTTTTGGGAATATTCTTCTTTCGACTTTGGTTAGCTCTGGTAATAACTCTGGGTATGCCGACAAATAGAAAATATATTCAAATGGACACAGCAAGTAAAAGAGTGAACTTACTTCGCCAGCCACTCAAATCATCCCATTGTAAAGCAAGAGACTTGTCAGTAGTGAACATCAAAGCCGTTCCTATACCAGATTATATAAATTGGGACAAAACAGAATATGACATTTTTTGCCCGTCAGAGCCCTTGAAGATTCCACACTTGTTTACATTTTCATTAAGTGACTTTATTACCACTAGTACCTTTTCTGATGATTGGGACTTTGAGACTGTTAATAACATGCTGTCTGTTCTAGAAATGTCTGCAATATTCACAAATCATGAATATTTAGCGGGTTCATCAGACAATGAACAACTGTATTGTTATAACCACTATGGTCATCATTTCTTGCATAGAACTTCATCACCTAGAAATGTATTTATGTATAACCAATGGGAACATTGTCCTCCTCCCCCAAAGGGTAGCTCAAAACCGTTTGCAAAGAAATTTCCATATTTTTCAGGGTTTAACTTGTCAAATTCAGAAACGTTTTTCTTTAAAAATGTAAACAAGACAGGAACGAAAAATATGTTAACCAATAAAAACAGATTTATTCTACAGCCTTTATTGCCCAACTGTCTAGACAGGGTTTTGACTATTGGAAAGACAACATAGAGACAAAATCTGTCTGGCGTTCAAAAGAATGACAAGTGCAGGAGGTAGAATCTTTGTTTAGAGCCTGTATCATCCCTGAGCAAATTATGTTTTTGAATGACAGTGTCTTGCCTTGGGTTAACCAAGACATTAACACTTTGTCCATACCTGCACCTGCAAGTAATAGCAATACACAGGGGGAGGTCGACATACATACTATACTATTTTGCATCACAACAGTTCAGATCCAGATTGGAACAAATGGTTGCTCTGGCCCACAGACACAAACAACTGTCAAGATCGATTCCTGAACACAACACAGGGTTTCAATATCAATAGGCCAGATACACGATAAATTCAAAGACAGAATCCTGGGGTAATACTAACATACAGTGTAGGGAAACTTTGCCTTGATTGGCTACAAAAAGCTACACTAGAGGATAAGAAACAACACTTATCTTTACTTACAGAAGGCGCAGACCTTAGGGAATTCTTGCTAGGTCCAAGAAAACCGCGTCAGAAATGTTTCATGTATGTCGGAATCTACGCTGCTTATAATGAAATATGGAAGACCCAAGCATAAACTGCAGAAAGAATAAGAGAAATTGATCATATTAATTTAGAGAAATCTCTCACTGTAGTAGACAATGGTGAAGGACTGGGTTCTTTAAGACCCAGCGGTGCCAGGGCACAACACACCTGAAACCTTCGTGGGTAACCTGCTCCGGCGTACGAATCACAGAGACACGGGACACTTCCTTCGACGTCAAAGATTCAAGGTTTATTTGCTGCAGGGAACACAGAGATCACGACAAGTACACCACGTGCAACTTGGGGAGACTGCTTCAAATTGGTTCGGTGGATCGCTCCTTTTATACAGTTTTTACCCATAGGATAACATTGAACACAAAAGTTTACAACCCGGTTCCCATCATTATCCCCCAGAGGGGTCGCTTTGGTCACTTTGAAACACATGAGGTCCGGAACATAAGTGCGGAAACATTTGGCGGTTCCCAACTGACAAAACCATCTTCCCACCATTAGCGAATTCCAATCAGCAGTAAAACAGATCGAAATAGGAACAAGGACAGGTGTAGAGGAAGATGGAGACAGTGGGGAGATCGGAAAGGGTGTAAAAGGGGAGGTATCGGGAAACACGAGATACAGGCATCAAAGGGATGTGCCTAATGAGATGCACGGCTGAGACAATAAGTCCGTGCGGCAAGATGAGCCTCGAGCGGCGCCATCTGCCTTACAGTAGCAACCCCCTCGTCATAAAGACACTCACAAAGAACATGTGTCTTCCGCAGATATCTTGGGAGTCCCAGGGTCGCGAAGCGGACAACGTCCGTTCGCTGTCTACTTGAGGGCAAGAGACAAAATGGATGCCGTATCTAAGATGGAACCCGTGGGTACAGATGAAAAACCCACATAACAAACGAACGGTTTAAGTTAGCACAGCGAAACTGCGCACACTTACTAAACTCGTCATTTGCGGTTCATAGATACCAGACTCGACCATATTCGTGCGAGTAGAAAACACCACTTACAATTGTCACGGAACCTCAGACGCTCCTTTTGCCCTCATGTAGGCAAGCACTAGTCGGAATCATATTCGATATTCATCAGACCATCGAGATGTTGCTGCAGCATAGCTCTGTCCAACCGAGTCCCCTTGGTAACAGGTGGTTGTCTCATACACGTTGTAGCACAGAGGCCACATAAGGCAGGACCACACTGCACACAAAGGCAACACGTGAACAGGAACACTACAACGACTCCGATGATCATCAGAATCTTCCAACCCCAAGTCGACATCAGGCCCCAAAACCATCCAAGTAGTGTCCAATCCCCTACATCCACGTGTATGGATTCGGAGATCTTATGCAACCTCGAGATGGCTTGATAGACAGTAGGAGCATTATCTGGAATGAAAATGCAGCAGCTCGAATGGATCACCTTACATACCCCACCTCGATCTGCTAAGATGACATCTAAAACCATACGGTTTTGTAACGTCATAAGTCTCTCCGCCTGAAGTTCTGTGGTGATATTACCAAGGGCACTGGCAGTAATATTAGCTGTCGATTCTACCACTCGAGTCAACTGTCTCAGGTTCCTACTATTAACCATAGGTCCCCAAAACGGAAGGAAACCCTTGAAAAAGTCTCCTGCCTCTTGACCGGCAGTATCCTCTTCGCTAATTACGCCTCGTATAACTCTAGTCTTATGATAATCGGCATCTACAGTAAACGTCGGAGGCAACAGATTTGCAATGAAACATGAGCCCATGAAGTCAGCGGGCAACCATGTGTATGCACGATCATAGCAGATAAAGTATGTACCCTTGGCAGCCAGACACACAGGGGACGAGAACATCGGCAGAATGTAATTTTCAGTGCAAGCACTTGCTCCAAGTCGGGCTTGCGATCTTCGGCCACGACCCATAAGACAAAAATTACCAGTGTGGGGTACGACCCATATCGGAGGCGAGCTTTTAAGCTGCTTTTCGCTAGTGAACGCACTATATTCACCTCTACTTAGGACTCTATAGGCTTGTACCTCTTCTTCGGGAATAAGCGAGGGATCATAGATATCACTATCTAAATCCTCTATTGCTATCGACAAAGGTTTTTGATACGAGGTAGGACCAGAGTAGGGGGAACGTGGTTCTCGAATGGGGTGGAAACCCAGTGCGCTTCGAAACATTGTTTGAAATGCTCGAGCTGACCCTTGGGAACTATACGGTAACACCAGATATGGAATTCCCTTATCCGTAGTATGTGGCATCAACCCACACACCCAACAATTGGTAGTGTTAACCACTAACTGATGCTGATGGAGGAGCTGAATAAAGGAATTGTTGCGGAATTCTACACGTCTAGCCTGCTCGTGTTCCGGTAACATATGAAAGGAATGAGGAGAAACAGTAGAGGTAAGATTAGAGTCAGGAGTAGGAGTAGGTGTAGCAGGTAAGAAGTAAGACATCGTGTAATACACCCCACCCGCCAATAATGCAGAAGCAGTCAAGAACAATACAAACAGTTGGAATATGAAACATTTGGTACGACTGAGTTGCTGCAGCTTGAATCTGTGGACTTGAGCTCCCTCCAAATCATTCAGCTTCGAGAATGCCATTCCCTACGACCGTCCGCAACGTTTCTTGACGCACTTCGTTCTGTGCAGCAATAGTCAATCCCTAGGAGTTCCCAGGAACCGACGGCCTTTAACCTAGCGTCAAGACCTACTGTCCAGAAGGAAGTACGCGCGCGGCCCTACGGCCTTAAATGCACAATATGTATGTATGCAAAAACAAAGTCTCTCAGCTGTAAAAGCAAAAATACAAGGAATGAAGCTCAATATATATACAAAATAATTACAGTAATATAAATGTTCAAAACTGATCACGGAAACGGGATAATGCACTTGTCAATACAGAAAAGCAAAATCTTTTTATTTGTCCTTAGTGCGAGATCGCAAAAAGTATCGGGTTTTCCCAGGACGTGTCTGCTCGTCAAACAAAGGATCCGTTGAAGAGACAGCGTCCTGCTGATCAGTTGAGTGTTCTGGTCTTGAGTCTTTTGATGCTAATTGTTCAACAGTGTCTTTCTGCTGCGCTGAGGGTTCTTCAACAAGCTGTGCGTCGCTAAAAGGCACAAACGCCGGCAATGTTTCTGTTTCAGATGACGCAATGCCTCTCCTTACCCACGGGTCTGCTGGCAAAGGGATGGGGACTCTTTTGGTGTGCGTGGCATGCACCCAATTCTTACGTCCCTCAAGACGAACGGCAGTCCTCGTGGCCAGGAGCACTTGGTAGGGTCCGGTGAACCTCGGGTCCAGGTTATTTTTGCGTGAAAAGTTCCTTGTCACCACCCAGTCTCCGGGCTGGAGCTGGTGGCCTGGACCCTCCGTCTGCGTCGGCAATGCGTCGTAAACCTGTTGGTGAATTAACCTCAGTTTAGCAGTCAAGTCATGTAGATAATCGATCAACATTGGGTACTCAAGATCAGAAAACATTCCTGGCCTAGGAACCCCCCACACATTCGCAGGACGGCCGAACACTATTTCATAGGGACTAAGCCCTACTCGGGAGTGTACAGTCGCCCTAGTTGACAGTAATGCTAAAGGTAAAGCGTCAGGCCACGAAAGACCAGTCGTAGCCTGAATCTTCGCTAACTTTAGTTTAAGGGTGCCATTGTACCCTTCAACCAATCCAGCTGACTGAGGATGATTGGCGCTGTGGAATTTCTGATTAATTCCAAGGCCCTTGCACACACTCTTCATCACACTTCCAACAAACTCACTTCCGTTATCTGACCACACGACTCTAGGCATTCCATACCGAGGAAAGTATTCCTTCAGTAGGATTTTCGCAGTAGACAAAGCAGTATTGTCTTTGAGGGGATAGGCCTCGATCCATCGGGAGAATGCGCAAACCACAACTAAAACGTATTTCAGGTTATTGCATCGCTCCATATGGATGAAGTCCAGTTGAATCACCTCAAAGGGATACGAAGGGGGAGCAAAACTGCCAGGAGGAGTTGGGGTTCCTTTGCCAGGATTGTACATTATACACACCATACAATTCTTCACCAGACGTTCAGCACATTTCGTAATGCCATCATTCTTCCACACAGGAGATAGCAACTTGCAAATACCTTTCGCGCTAATATGTGCTAACCCATGCGCCATTGTCACAACGGCCAGCACATACGCATCCGGCAACATCCATCTTTTCTGATCCGACAAATCAATCCAACAACCATTCGCATCCAACTTTCCCGTACTTTCTTTCCACTTCGTCTTTTCAGTCTCGGTGGCCTCATTCTGAATTGCTTTCACACTCTCGATAGTGTCTTCACACATACTCGATTCTGTAGCCACCTAACCGAACTCGTCACATACATTCGAGTGCTAAGGTTCCGGGCAGTCTCCTTAGCAATCTCATCCGCAAACGCATTACCACGACCAACATCATCCGTCACCTTACGATGCGCACTACACTTAACAATCGCAACTTGCGTAGGCAAAGTCAATGCATCCAAAAGATCATTCACAAGCTGGCCATGCTGTATCTTCGTACCGTGCGACGTCAAGAAACCTCTCTCTCTCCACAATCGTCCAAAACTATGTGCAACACCGAACGCATATTGGCTATCAGTAAACACATTCACACGTTTCCCTTTCGCTAACACACACGCTCTAGTAAGAGCAATCAGCTCCGCAGCTTGGGCAGAATTCTGATTCAACCTTGCAGTCTCAACAACAGTATTCAATGTTACAACAGCATAAGCAGTAGTCACATCGCCATTCGGCAACTTAAAACATGACCCATCCACATACAAAGTACCATCCGGATCTTCCAATGGGGTGTTTTTAAGGTCCACTCGACCTTTTGTTTCCTCTTCAGTCCTCAAGTAGCAGTCATGTTCTGCTACTTCATCTGACTCTGTGCTAATTGGTAACAAAGTTGCCGGGTTCAGAACGTTACAACGTTTTATCTGAATGTGGCTTGCCAAGAGCGTCAATTCGTACCCAGACAACCTCGCACTCGTCAAGTGCTGAGTTTTCGTTCGATTCAAAAGAGTATCGACTGCATGCGGAACCATCACCGTAAGCATATTATCCATGACCAATCCTGCTGATTGTCGGATGGAGACCGCAGCTGCCGCTGTTGCTCGTAAACAACTCGGCAACGCTCTAGCTACCGGGTCCAAGGTCGAGGAAAAATATGCACATGGACGTTGCTTACCACCAAAAGGTTGCGTTAAAACACTCAAAGCACAACCCTCTCTCTCGTGAACATATAACGTAAACGGCTTACTGTAGTCAGGAGTACCTAACACAGGAGCCGAACACAATGAATCACGCAGTTCAGAAAAACTTTTCTGACATTCTTCCGTCCATGGTAAAGGAGTTGAAACATCCTTGCACGTAAGAGCCACCAATGGTTTCGCTAGCAATGAAAAATTAGGAATCCATTGCCTGCAGTACGACGTGATACCTAGAAAGGCACGCACATCTCTCTGGGTTTTTGGCACAGCCATTCGCGCAATTGCTGCAATTCTCTCTGGGGTCAATCTCCTTTCCTCCTTTGACAATAAGTGACCTAGATAGGTTACTTCTTGACAACAATATTGGAGTTTAGAAGGTGACACCTTGTGATTTAACTCACAGAGATGTTGCAGCAACGACACCGTAGCAATCTTGCAAATGTCCTGAGTATCAGCAGCCACCAATAAGTCGTCGACGTATTGGATCAAGGCCGCACCGACCGGCAACCTAAACGCATCCAGTTGACCCTTCAAGGCTTGGCTGTAAATAGATGGACTTTCACAGTAGCCCTGAGGAGCGCGTTTGAACCGGAAGCTACGTCCACCGAGAGAGAAACCGAAAAGGTCCCTGCTCTCCTCGGCAATCGGGATGCTGAAAAATGCATTTTTCAAGTCAATCACCGAAAACCATGATGCAGAAGCTGGAATCAGAGTCAGTAGCGCCGTGATGTCAGGCACAACGGGAAATTGAGGAACCACAATTTTATTTACCTCCCGTAAATCGATAACAAAGCGATAAACAGGCGGTTTTGAAGGATCAGTACGTTTAAGAATGGGCAGCACAGGGCTGTTGCACACGTTTCCCCGAGTCTCTTCAATAACATCTTTCTCGATCAAATCATAGATGATCGCCAACAGTGCTCGTTCACCATCAAGGGAGATACGATATTGGGGAATACGTGGCAGTCGCACATTAGATTTCAGCTGTACAACATAAGGGGAGATATCAAGTAGGCCCACGTCATTTGGACCTGTTGCCCACAAAGACGCAGGAAGAGAACTCAATTCCGGTGGAAGCTTATCGAGGGACAAATACATAGGAGAGACAACCCTCTCTCCTAACGTAAGCTTTACACCCGCAGGAGAACAATACAAAGTTGCGTACAAACGTTTAAGCAAATCCAGGCCCAAAAGATTTTCACCACAACCCGTAGTCAAAATCAACGGAGCTTCTAGCTCACGTGGCCCAATTTTAAGGGGCAAAGGGCGCGAAACTGGATTGCTAACGGGGGCGCCAGAGAATCCAATGGAAACATTTGTTAAGCCAGACAAAGGTGCGCCAGGGAGTTTCGAATACATGATAGAACTTTTCGCTGCACCAGTGTCCAACAGAAAAGGCTCAACGACGCCCGATGTAGCAACTGCGACGTAAGGCCCTCTCTGATCAACCGGAACTGATACCACTCCCTCTCCTTGTCTATGGCTGTCCTAGTAATTACTGTCGTCAGTTCCCTGATCGACGTAATAATCGTCTACATTGTACTGCGCAGATCGTCCTTGCGATGATCCACGTTGATCGAAACAATTATTAGAATTAGACGAGTTGTCTGAGCGATCATTCTGAGCACCACGACCTCTACCACGTGATGTTTGCTGCGAACCACCACGACCTCCTCTAGATGAGTTACCATTGTTACGTTCATTCAAAACAGGGCAATTGAATTTAATGTGTCCCTCTGTCTACAATAAGCACATTGATTGTACCCTAACGAGGATCTTTGGGAGGAGGAGTCATTACGGGTTTGGGATCTGTTCGATTGTGGCTGTGACCTATTCTGTTGCGAATTATTCTGATTTGACCGCGGAGGATACGCTTGTTGCAACAACACTTTAGTTTTGAGCTCTTTCGTCTTTTTATCAGCACGGTCGTTCTCTTCTTTCTCTCTATTCTCATAGTATTGTGCCGTAGCCAATATCTGAGCCGAAGTAGAAATGGCCCATGCACTTTCCGAATTCTTTAATTTATTGCTCAAATCGGGCAATAAATTCGAAACAAATTTATCCACAAACAATCTCTGACCACCCTCGGTGCCCATATCCTGACCACTATGGTCGATGAATGCTTCCTCGAACCTCGTAAAGAAGTCAGAAACACTCTCATCTTTCTTCTGCCTGCAAGCTGACAATTTGTCCCAGTTTACCCTCATAGCTGGCATAAGTGTTTTCATTAATGTTATTATTCTTTGAGGGAGAGCAGCAATCAACTGTTCAGGCTTAGCGCCACCAACTTGCAACCCATCTGCCGCTACAATGGCCGCCCAATCACCACCTAGTTCATTTGCGTGATTTTCCTGACGAATCTTAGCCCATACCGGTTGCGGTACGACATTGCCAAACAACATGTCGATATCGGCAAGATTCATTACCGTAGCATCTACGAGCTGCGATAATTCTTTGTAATACCCTGCAGGATTTTTGCGAGGGTCAGGCAAAGATTGCTTCACCTGCAACACTTCCGATCTTTTACATGGGAGATGTATCCATACTCTCTGGAAATACGGCGGGACCGGAGGGGCAGCTGCGGGGTTACCTGGCATCCAAACCGGTGGAACTTCACGCATAGGGAATTGACCAGACTCATCTGGCTGTTTTTCAATATCTTCAACAAACAATGCATGAGGTATCGGAGCGGGACGAAGAGATAGCAACCGCTCAACAGCACGTCGAACGTTAGTATCCACTATCAGTCCATTTGCGAACTGAAGCTGAAGATCAGACAAAGCGGTGAGCACCTCGTCAGGCGCATCAGCCGCTATTTGATCATAAAGGAACTTGCACATTTCATTAAACACATATCTCTGGGTTGGTATATTGAATTGACAAAATGTTTCGAGGACAACACGGGGTGGACACCTAAGAGGATTTACCATCCAACCCATCGCCATATTATATAACGCAACGCGTTCTCTGTTTCCAGGAAGCTGACTACGTCTCTGAGGACCATCAGAACCAGCGGACCCATGAACAGGTCCGAGCGAATGAAAGAAGCTAGCCGCAAGAGGAGAATTGCGACTACGAGTAGAGGGAGAAGCATACGATACAGGACTAACAAGAGAAGGGGTAGAAACAGTAGCAACAGCAGGGGTTAACAAAACAGGAGCAGTAGCAGGAGCAGTAGCGGGAACAGGAGTATGTGGAAGTGGAGGAGCAGTAAGAATAGAAACAGACAAAGGAGCAGGAACAGTCGGAAGAACGGGTGCAGGTTGAGGAACAGGCGGAGGAGGAATAGGCGGAAGAATAGGTACGACAGGGACCACAGGAGCTGCGGTACCCTGTACGTACGGAGGTGGCGACTTCATAAGATAAGACATTAAGGGATCCTCAACTGGCTCTTCCTTCTTTTCCGACTCCGTAGGCAAAGCGGGGTAACATTTATCTACAGTCATACGCTGTAATCGGTCAAACACTTCCTTATCCTTAACCTCCTTATCACGCTGAAATTGCTCTGCTTTCTTCACTATGGTAGCAACATTATCTCGCTGATTACGTTTAGTCTGTCTGATTTCTTTCTGTCGGGCTTCTTTGCGCCACAACCGAAAGGCATCAAACATGGCCGGCCTTGACTTTCTTTCGAACAATTTAATCTCTAGATTATCTAAGATCGGAGCTTCGAAGCTACCATGAGGTGGCCAACGAAGGTCGCCGTCCTTTCTCGTGTATTTAATCCAGTAATCGTTAAAGGTAATTGGGCCTAGCCCATGCTTACTATAGAGCTCATACGTGGGAGTTCCAACCGGAGGTATCGGACACGAGTCCTCCAGTCGGGAATCCGTACCACAAGGTCTGAAACAACTAAACAAAGTACTGCGACCAGGCATCTTGCACACTAGCCGAGTTTCACAAACTTCAAGGGTTACGGGATTTACCAAGTCCCAGCAAAGAACAAAAACCCTCGGTTTTTGGCGGCTGCAGTCGTCAAACAACACAACAAAGTACGCTAGCAAAGTGTCACCGACAAAAACACTCACACAGCGCTAACAACAAAAACACTCGCTAAAGTGTCAACAACCAAGAACTATGGGAGCGACCCACAAATACTTAACTCAAAAATCGATGGCGTCACCAGGAAGGCCCGTCAATCGTCTCGCTATACCAAGGTCTACGCCAGGCGCCAAAACAGGTCTACAGTCAGGGCAGCAGTCCGTCGCAGCCGTCCGGAGGCGGGAATCTTCGCGGGAAAAGTCTTCGGGCCACTTATTTCGACAACAGGATCGATGAAGCGGAGTGCACCTTCCCTCGGAGATTTCACACGAAGTTCCTCACGATCGTCGGGCTTGGACCGGTACCACTGATGCAGCCCCACGTTGGGCGCCAACTGAAGGACTGGGTTCTTTAAGACCCAGCAGTGCCAGGGCACAACACCTGAAACCTTCGTGGGTAACCTGCTCCGGCGTACGAATCACAGAGACACGGGACACTTCCTTCGACGTCAAAGATTCAAGGTTTATTTGCTGCAGGGAACACAGAGATCACGACAAGTACACCACGTGCAACTTGGGGAGACTGCTTCAAATTGGTTCGGTGGATCGCTCCTTTTATACAGTTTTTACCCATAGGATAACATTGAACACAAAAGTTTACAACCCGGTTCCCATCATTATCCCCCAGAGGGGTCGCTTTGGTCACTTTGAAACACATGAGGTCCGGAACATAAGTGCGGAAACATTTGGCGGTTCCCAACTGACAAAACCATCTTCCCACCATTAGCGAATTCCAATCAGCAGTAAAACAGATCGAAATAGGAACAAGGACAGGTGTAGAGGAAGACGGAGACAGTGGGGAGATCGGAAAGGGTGTAAAAGGGGAGGTATCGGGAAACACGAGATACAGGCATCAAAGGGACGTGCCTAATGAGATGCACGGCTGAGACAATAAGTCCGTGCGGCAAGATGAGCCTCGAGCGGCGCCATCTGCCTTACAGTAGCAACCCCCTCGTCATAAAGACACTCACAAAGAACATGTGTCTTTCGCAGATATCTTGGGAGTCCCAGGGTCGCGAAGCGGACAACGTCCGTTCGCTGTCTACTTGAGGGCAAGAGACAAAATGGATGCCGTATCTAAGATGGAACCCGTGGGTACAGATGAAAAACCCACATAACAAACGAACGGTTTAAGTTAGCACAGCGAAACTGCGCACACTTACTAAACTCGTCATTTGCGGTTCATAGATACCAGACTCGACCATATTCGTGCGAGTAGAAAACACCACTTACAATTGTCACAGAACCTCAATGGGTTAACCACTCTGTCGTCCATGATATATTCATTAAACAGCATAGTATCCTCTGCCATAGACATCATGGAACAAGACTTGGTCATGCTGGAACATGGTCAATCTCAACTACGTTCTATCATGCTATTTGGCTTGAAGCTACAAAACTTGTGTGCAGGCTATGTGCCTTGGCGTTTAATCAACACTACATCACTGTTTTCAGAATTCAATCTCACTGATAAACAGATCAAACTCGTGCAAAGGGGAGCAGACTATACGGTGCTGAGCATAGAAAAACTGGAAAAATTACCGTTCATGGTGGCAGAAAAAACAGCTACTGAGTGGATCATACATGGTAAAATTACTCTGCCTCTTACAACTTTCCATTCAGAATATTGCCTAAAACATAGACCAGCAGGCAAATATGAAAGTTTGGGTAAAGAATACATCAAGACATCCTGGGATTTTCCTTACACACACAGATGTTGGAGTCGGGGGCATGAAGGGTTTCTCAGCGGTACAAACTGTAAAAACACACTAAGCGGTTCTCTCCTATGTCAGGGTATTAATTTACATGGGGCCTTTGATAGTTCCACTTCAAACGTACCCTGCCACCTGCAAGGTTCTCTGGCTGCAGTGATTAATCCAATTTTCAAATGGAAGTTACCTCATGTTGAATGATCACATCTGCTGTGGCATATTGCCAGGTATTCCATATCTAGTAACCGTTACTTTCAGGGTCACCTGCTGTATGCAAGTCTTGTTCACTCAAATAAAGACAGTCAGGGAGTCACCTTTATGGCCTTCACTGAACATCTTTCCATACAAATTGATGCTCTAAGCAGAATGAAAGCCATTCTTTTACAACAAACAGCGCCTCTGACCTCGGCCAAGGAAACCTGTGAACTACAAGTCGCAAAGACTTCAGCCGAGATACAAGCCCTTTTGAATACAAACCGCCCTATACATTTCTCAGAAATGTTGGACCATAAATTAAACATGTCTGATACGAGCGGTATTGTACATGTATTTAAGAAGGTGTGTTCAGGACTGTTAGCACCTTTTCAAGCAGTCCTCTGAATACTTCCCAACTTCGTGCACTTTGTGTTTGGCGGACTGCCACTACTTCTAGCACTCGCTGCAGGGATCCTATTTTTGCGCCTACTGCTGCGATATGGCAAGCCAAAGCACCAGCATCACTCCAAGCACCATAGAGAGAGCTCTATTGGAGATGAAGTGTTGTGAGCTAATCGTCCACATTTTAGGTTTATCTCATCTATGAGAGTTAAATACCACATGGTTTCTGTCATTCAGACCAATCTGGCAAGATTACATCCTAACTGTTCTATGCTGCCTGCATTGCGGTGAAGAATGCATGCTAGACATCTGTCTAACACTTCCATTAGTCATGCCTACGGATATCGATACTCTGCTGGACCCGGTAACGGCCCATGCTGTGTGTTGACCCCAGCGGCTACCAATCCTGATGAAGGCATTCATTGAGGTCTCATAGACCCAAATTGCTACTGCTGAGGTACGAGAGGAACCAAGAGGGGCACAGGTAACATCCGATACAAACATTGCTGATGCGACCAGTGCTGATGGCAATGCTTCTCATCTATGTGAGATTAGTCTTCTAAACGAGGCAATCCAACTTTCACCTACAATAGTAGACAACTTTTTGTCTGCAGGATTAGAAGATTTCATATTTTCTCCAAATTCTAACACTGACTTTTGATTCAAGCACACAGTGTTCCGGAGAGACTCTGAATTTGGCCTTCAATTTTTCCAAACAAAGAATAAACTTGGAACTTTAATCTGCTTATAGTAGAACTATTCATAGAGAACAGAAATCTTTGAAACACTTTCAGAGACTTTCAGAGACAATATGTCACCTTGTCAAAACAACAATTTGTATTATGTAACTTGAAATGAAATGGTGTTGGCCTTCTTTCTTCCTTATTTACGAGCCATTTCATAATGTATATATGTTTATGATTCATTCATTTAGCATTCAAATGCAAAACTTATGCTTAGAATGAAACATTGCTTTAACATGTACAGCACCATTGCATTTTATGCATCGGAACAGTTTTAAATGCATCTTTTTAGAAATATGTTTTAGACATGTTTTTAGCGAATCATGTGTAGTTATATTTATGATATGTTTAGCATTTTCGGAATTTAGTAATGTCGTTCATACGAAAGTGGAGTGGGTGTGGTGTGTCGATTTAGATACCGTGTATTGGTTTCCTGATTTATGCCCTTATTCGACCACATTTAGCATTGCCCATATTCAGGCATAGAAATCCTACCCTTATTTTTTCCTTATCCATGCTAACCAAACACAGGCATGGCACCCCTTGAGCACCCCCTTTTTTCCTTCTTACTGCGTCCCGCAGTTTTCTTTCAATCTGTAATAATTTTACGTATATGTAAATAAATCTGTTATATATGAGAATGATCAAACATGACTGTTTTTTTATTTAGTTTGTGTTGGGTATGTTGAATTAATACCATCTTTATATATACAAAGAAATACATCTCCTTTTTACAGTTGCAGATTAAATCTGTTTATTCTAAAAAATAAGGTATACATTAATTGGTCTTTTGAGTTTTGTCTAGGACCACTTTGTTTATATATTAATTGATACCCAGGTCCTTTGACTCACTGCGTTAACCCCATTGTATTAATGGTATACCGTAGGGGCATTATCAGGAATACAAATACATCAACTAGACCCGATCAATTTACAGACTCCTCCATGATCTGAAAGGACAATGTCTAGAACCATCCAGTTCTGCAAAGTCATAAGGCGATCCGCCTGAAGTTCAGCTGTCAGATTACTCAAGGCTCCATAAGTTACATTTATAGTAACCTCAACAACGCGAACTAGCTGTCTGATGTCTCTGCTGTTGGCCATTGGGCCTCGGAAAGGAAGCAACCCTTTGATAATGTCACTTCCTTCAATGTCCTGCTGTGTACATAGAATCAATAACCCCTCTGCCATGTCTTTTTCTATGATGAATGACAAGATGGACTGGGGTCTCAAAAGGCTAGGGCCAACTTAAAGCTGGCCCAATCATCGGGTGGTATTTTAAAGGTTTTTAATGATACCTCATTGAAACTCGTGAGCTCACCTCTCGAGATCTATAAGGCCCAAGCAAGAGGGGATGCCATCTATGGCGTGGAGCTTTGGGGTCATACATCAGCTACCACTCTGATGCACACTGAAAACAGTTTTATTAGGCCCTTACTCCGTCTTTCTGTGAGCTCCCCTTTGATCCCCCTGAGGTTGGACTTGGGTTTGGTTCCAATCCAGGAGATCGTAGCAAATCGCCCTCTCCTGTACTGAAGGCGACTTTGGGCGGCCCCTGAGCTTTCGAGCTATAGGGATGACCTGAGAGACATTCTGCAGAGGGGGAACTCGGGGAAAATACCCTGGCTGAATTACATCAAGCATTTCTGCCATGCTTTAGACAGAGGAGACATGTGGTCGCTACCCCAAGATTCCTGTCCTCTCCTTTCTAAACAAAACTGAATGTAGCTCTTAGGAGGTACCGCATGGAGTCTATAACAAGCAATCCTTTGACGGGTAAGCTAACGGACATTTTCCTGAACATCAAGGCTAACCCCCGTTTTGAAGTCTTCCTGGACGATATTCAGCCCCCTTTGGCTAAGAAACTTTACATTCAGTTCAGACGCAGCGCACTGCCATTGAGGGCGGTAACGCACAAATGGCGGAACACCTCCTCAACGGTAAGCACTTGCCCGGGGTGTTTGAGCGGCAGTGAGACAGATCTGCACGTTCTGCTCTTCTGCCCCACTTACGCTAGGGCTAGGGAGAAATAGATTCTGCAGCTGTGTATGCCATGGGGCTTTAGGGACTACAGGGAGGTTTTCAGGATTCTTAAATATGATACTTCCCCCCTGATAGTCTTTGCCACAGAAAGATTTCTTCAATCCATGTGGTACACGAGATGTGCAATACTAAAGCTGGAAATTCATATTTCGCATTAAGGGCTACTTTTAGGAGGTGCTACATTTATTTACACAATTTTATGCATTTTTTATACCGCTATTTCGTGTAATATCCGATGTTTTTTAATATTTGTAGGAACTGCTTGTATGTGATTTTAAATACATGGTTTTATTTGTTTTACCTTGCTACTGTGTTATGCTTATTGTGTTGTATGGCCTTTTATGGTATGTTACCGAAATAAAGTACTTTGATTGACTGACTGACTGACTTTTCTATGAGGACCTGAAGGAGCAGTATATGTTGGAGGGAGAAGAAAGGTCACATAACAAGTTCCTGAAAAATAGGTAGGAAGCCACGTAAAGGCTCTATCATGACAGACAAAATACGTGCCTTGTGATGGCACTAACGGTGAAGAAATCTGAGGTGAATAGATATACGTATGGGAACAAATACTCTTTTCCTGTGGATTTTTAATGTTTTGGCCATTTATCTGCAGACAGAAATTAAATTACCTCGATGAGGTACGGTCCAAATTGGTGGGGATCTCCGTCATCTAGCCTTATCTGTAAGGCTAGTAACATAACGAGTCACGTTCCAGCCATCATATGCTCGTTTCTCATCAACGGGAATCTTACTAATCTTAGCACTTCTAGCCATGGCCAATATTCCCTTTATCAAAGAACAGTGACTAAAATCTGCTCCACAACCATATGGACTACCAGGAGGATATTGAAGTTGATTCTGATATATATATATATTAGAAAACATGGCCAAATAGGCCCAAGCGGAGCCTTCATAGGAAAATGGAAGGACTAAATATGGCATCTCTCTCTCTGTGTTATAGGGCATGAGCCCACAGACCCAACAGTCAGTAGTATTGACTACCAGTTGTTGCTAATGTAATAACTGAATAAATGAATTATTGAAGTATTCTGTTCTTCTAATTTGCTCATGTTCTGGGAGTGTATAAAACTAATGTGGGGAGGCAGTGGTAGGAAAAGACAAGGAAACAGAAGTTGGAACAGGTGATTGCTGCATAGTGTGAACAACCCAACTCACACAAGCCAATAAAATACATGAACATATTAAAATACATAAGATTATGCCACATGGACTAACCAACAATCTCTAATATTTAATTTTCATTTGTTCATTATTATCACTATTTTCCACTTTAATATCCATTCTCTAAAGCGTTGCTCACGGCAATCTTCCTAGATCACTTAGCTGTGATTATTAGCCGTCCTATGACACTGCAAGTCCTGCAGACCTACTGTCACTACTCAGGTCACAGCCTAAGACGCCTACCGTGACCCTGCAACTTGATGGATAATGGAAAAGAAATGTCTCTCAAAAAGTGTGATCAGAAAAAGGAAAAAAAAAAGGAAAAAGAAAGTTCAATTGTCTTTCATTGATCTGGATCTTAAGTTGTACCGAGTCTTATTAGGTATTGTTTGTTCTTGAAATAAAGTCTCTGGATTTACTGTGTTCAGTCGTAGATGTGATGGTACAGCTTCTTGCAACACGTCGTCGTCTTCTTTCTCAGAGTTTGTTCGATCCAGGCGTGCACTACTGAAAGGTACAAATTGGGGGACCCTTTCACCTTCACTGTCACTTATACCCTTACGAACCCACTGATCAAAAGGTAAAGGCAAAGGTACCCTCTTACAGTGCACGCCATGGACCCAATTCTTCTTCCAGACGACGTTTACTGCTGTACGTGTTGCTAGCAGAACTTGCAGAGGCGGGCCCCAACGAGGTTCCAGATTCTTTTTCCGCTGGAAATTCTTCAGGCAGACCCAGTCATCGGGTTTGATGGAGTGACCTGGATCTGCAGAGCCCTCTGGCAAAGCGTTTTGAACCTGTTGGTGAAGAACACACAATTTAGTGGTGAGGTCATGCAAATAGTCAATCAACATTGGATATGTGATGCCAGAATACTTTTTAGGTCGACGGACTCCCCAGACGTTCGCTGGGCGCCCAAAAACGACCTCGTATGGGCTGAGCCCTAAACGAGAATGTACAGTAGTTCTCGTGGATAGAAGTGCCAAAGGTAGCGCGTCAGGCCACGCAAGACCCGTGCTGGCCTGAATCTTTGCCAGTTTAAGCTTGAGAGTGCCATTATAGCACTCTACCAAACCTGCTGACTGAGGGTGGTTTGCCTCATGGAATTTCTGTCTAATACCAAGACCCGCACACACCTTCTGCAGAAGTTGGCCTACAAATTCACTTCCATTGTCACTCCAGACAATTTGCAGCAAACCAAACCTCTGGAAAAATTCCTTCAGATGGACTTTGGCAGTAGACAAAGCAGTATTGTCCTTTAGGGGGTAGGCCTCTATCCATCTGGAAAAGGCACACACGACCACCAGAACATATTTGAGGTTATTACAATGATCCATATGAATGTAATCAATTTGTAATACCTCAAAAGGGTAAGTAGGGGGAGCAAAATGACCTGCTGGAGTTGGGGTTCCCTTTCCTGGATTATGCATCAAACAAACGATACAATGTTTCACCACGTTCTCCGCACATTTAGGAATTCCTTCATTCTGCCATACTGGAGCCAGAAGTTTACATATCCCTTTTGCACTAATGTGGGCTGGACCATGCGCCATAGTAACTACAGGTAATACATAGGCGTCTGGTAACAGCCAACGCTGATGTTCTAACAATTCCGTCCAACACCCTGTCGCGTCCAACATTTCCGTACTTTCTCTCCATTTACTCAATTCCTTCTCAGGAGCCTCTTCTTGAATCGTTCTCACACTTTCTATTGTGTCCTCACACATTTCTCCCTCTCTGACCCATCTTGCAGGGCCTGCAACACGCATGCGACTCGTAGCATCTCTCGCTGTCTCTTTTGCTACCTCGTCTGCAAAAGCATTCCCGCGACCCACATCATCAGTGATTCCTTTATGTGCACTACACTTTACTATCGCTATTTGGGTAGGCAAAGCAAGTGAATCGAGAAGGTCAGTTACCAACTGACCATGCTGTATCTTACTCCCATGGGAAGTAAAGAATCCTCTTTCCTTCCACAAACGACCAAAGCTATGAGCCACGCCACAGGCGTGTTGGCTATTCACTCTCTTCCTTGTGTTGATGGTACAGACATTTGCGCGATGCTTGAATTTGTTCTGGAGTCAATCGTCTTCCCTCCTTCGACAGGAGATGAATTAAGTAGGTAACGTCTTGGCGACAATATTGCAACTTAGAGGGTGACACCTTGTGATGCAGGTCAGACAAATGACGCAACAGTGAAACAGTCACATCCTTATGAACATCCTCTGAATCAGCAGCAACTAACAAATCGTCTACATACTGAATAAGGGTGGCACCTGGGGGCAAAATGAAAGCATCGAGCTGAGATTTCAAAGCCTGACTATAAATGGAGGGCTCTCACAATAGCCTTGAGGTGCAAGTTTGAATCGGAAACTTCGGCCTCCGAGAGAGAAGCCAAAAATATCCCTACTTTCCTCAGCAATAGGAATACTGAAGAAGGCATTTTTTAGATCAATAACAGAGAACCATGCCGCTGAAGCGGGTATCATAGTGAGCAAGGCAGTGATATCTGGGACAACAGGAAACTGGGGAACAACAATTTTGTTGACCTCCCGAGGATCGATCACAAAAATATATACAGGAGGCTGAGAAGGTTCAGTGCGTTTAAGGACAGGTAGAACAGGACTGTAACAAACATTACCTCTCGTTTCTTCGACCACACCCTTCTGAACCAGATCATAGATAATAGCCAACAAAGCTTGTTCACCATCGTTAGAAATGTTATACTGCGGAATGTGTGGTAATTTAACATTAGGCTTAATAGTAACCACATAGGGCGGAATCTGGAGCAGACCAACATCATTCAGACCCGTAGCCCACAGTGTAGCAGTGTGCAATTTAGTTGGGAATTGGTCCTTAACTAAATACATAGGAGAAACTAGCTTCTCACCTAAGGTAAGATGTACACCAGAAGGGGAACAATACAATGTTGCATGAAGACGTTTCAATAAGTCCAAACCCAACAAATTTTCGCCGCAACCAGTCGTCAAAATAAGCAGAGCTTTCAAATTGTAAGGACCAATTGAAAGAAGCAAAGGACAAGAAACCGGGTTACTAACTGGGGAGCCAGAGAATCCTACAGAAACATTAGTTAAGCCAGACAAAGGTGCCCCAGGGAGTTTGGAGTGAATATTAGAATTTCTCATTGCACCAGTATCCAAAAGAAATGGGTCTGAAACACCCAATGCAACAACTTCAACATAAGGCCCATTCTGATCCACTGGAACTGATATGACTCCCTTACTTTGTCCATGGCTGTCCTAACTAGAATGAAAATCCTGAGCCTCACCCTCATCATAATAATAATTGTCATTGTAATATTGCCCAGAATGAGTATTCTGCTGATCAAAATAATTCAGAGAATTCTGAGGAGGAAAGGAACGCTGTCCTTGAGACAACGCACCTCGCCCTCTACCTCTAGGTGCTGATTGAAAACCACCAAGACCTCGCGGCCCTGGAAATCCACCATTACGCTGCAATAAAACCGGAGAGCTATTCTTAAAATGACCTTCCTCTTTACAAGAGGCACATTGATTAGGACCTAGCAAAGGTCGCAGAACAAAAGGTTCAGGTTTTTGTGACAATCTCTGAAGCTGGGGAGGCTGTTGAAACTGGTGCTGAGCAGAACGAGGAAGATAAGCCTGTTGCAAAAGAACCTTTGTTTTTAATTCTTTAGTCTTTTTCTCGATCTTATCTTTTTCCTCCTTATCACTATTCTCATAATATTGAGCAGTAGCTAATATCTGTGCAGCAGAAGAAACAGCCCATGAACTCTCTGAGTCCTTAATCTTATGTGATAATTCTGTAAGTAAATTAAATATACATTTATCCACAAATAATCGCTGTCCACCTTCAGTACTCATATTCTGACCACTATGGTCAATTAACGTCTCCTCGAAACGAGTAAACAAATCGGAGATACTCTCATCTTTCTTCTGCTTACACGCAGCTAACTTGTTCCTGTTAACATGTAAGGCAGGCATCATCGTTTTCATTAAAGTGATGATTCTACCAGGCAACTGTGCAATCAAGTCATCTGGCTTAGCACCACCTACCTGTGCTGCATCTGCGGCAGTTATAGCACCCAATTACCACCTAAAGCTAGGTTGTGGTCCTCCCTACGAATCGGAGCCCACAACGCTTGTGGAACTACATTCCCCACCAGCATATCAATATCGGCCAAATTGATAAAACACACATCAACAGCCTGGGACAATTCTTTACAGTATCCAGCAGGATTTTTACAAGGGTCCGGTAAAGACTGTTTGAGCGCCAGAACTTCAGATCGTTTCCCGGGAACATGGACCCATATACGCTGGAAATAAGCAGGGACACGCGGAATATTGCCTGCCTAAGGAACCTCCTCTCTCCATACTGGAGGAACTTCCCTCATAGGATAATGTTTTATTTTCTGCCGAACTGCAGGATCAGGTTCAAGAATAGTCTGAGAAGAAAATAAAGACCTGAAAGTGACAAGTGTCCTTAAAGCATCCTCAACTTCGAAACCCACAATATGTCCTTTATCAAACTTATCCTGCACGTCCAATAGACCCTGAGGAACTAAATCCAACTCCATATTCTCCCATCCTTTGACAAGAGTCACTGGAGTCACATTCCACTGGAGAAAGGTACTCAGAATATCGGGCACACTATATTGTGGACCACTCATGATCCATTCGTGAGCAAGAGAGTCCAACGCAACTCGTTCGTCGGAATCTGGGATTTGACTACGAGATTGTCTTCGAGAAAAAGCAGGAGTCCGATTAAAAGACCCAAAGAGGGGGAGAAAAGACCAGAAACAGTATTGACCAACCGTTTGCGAGTTGGGGAAGAATCAGACAGTAAAACTGGAGACAAGGTATTAAGCAAAGGAGGAGAAGGACTGGTCGCGACAAGAGAAACCGAAGGTAAAGGAGACTGAGGTACAGAAGTTGGTGGCAAAGGAGGCGGGGTGTCAATGCAGGAATGGGTAATTGTGGAAGAGCCGGACCAACTGGCTGAACAACAGGTTGCTGGACAGGTGGCAACAATAGGGGTGCATCAGCTCCTGGTACATAAGGCGGAGGCAATCTCAACAAATGGGACATTAAGGGATCTTCGTCAAGATCCCTTAATTCAAGATCCTTACTCTGTGGAGAAGTAGGCAATACAGGGTAGCATCTATCTATTGCCAAACGATGCTATCTGTCTGAAACTTCAATCGCTTGATCAATCTCATTGTCTTTGAACTGCTCGGCAGCCTGTATGATCATCATATCCTTCGCCTTTCTATCTCTTTTTGCCTGCTTAATTTCCTTCTGCTTCGCTTCTTTACGCCAAAGGCGGAAAGAGTCAAACATTGCCGGCCGGGCTTTTCTTTTGAACAAAATTGCTTCCAAATTATCTAATATATCAGGCTCATAGCTACCATTTTGTGGCCACTGTAAAACATCTTTCTTCGTTTATCGGATCCATGCCTCGTTAAAGGCAATGGGGCCAACACCATGTTTAGAATATAGCTCATAAGTGGGAGTTCCAACCGGAGGAATCGGACAAGAGTCCTCGAGCCGGGAATCCCTATTACAACCAAAACAACATAACTTCCTAAATTTGCTAAAACCAGGCATCTTAAATTTACTGGTCCGTTTACCAACTTCAAGGGGTTAAAGCATATAACACAGCACAAACGTACTCACCCCTTGGCTTCGGCTATTGCAATGGTCGAATAACAAAACTCAAAAACAAAACAAAGAAGTGGGCACTACCCACGAATACTTAACTAAGTGGTCTCTCACGCCAACAGAGGTCCGTCTAACGTCTCGCGATACCAGTCATCACCAAAGGGACCAAGGCAGGGCGACAGTCAGGGCAGCAGTCGTCAGCAGCCGTTGGAAAGGAGTAGTTGCGCTGAAAAAGACCTTCGGTCCACTTCGACATGCAGGGGTCGCTTGACCTGGCTCGCAAATCCTCCAGAATTTTCTTATGAGGCTTCTCACGACCCTCGGGCTGAACCGCTACCACTGAAGCCGCCCCATATTGGGTGCCAATTGAGAACCTTGCCTTATGGGCCTGGCGGCGCAGGGCACGCCTTAAATCCCCGAGTTCACCTGCCTTGTCTAACAGAGACACGAGACACTCTGTTGGGCGTAGAAAACCAGGTTTATTAGCTGCAGCTAAGCACAGTTGCCCCAGAAGTACAGGGTATATTCTGAGGAGACTGCCACTGTAGTCCGTGGCGCACAATCTTTTATAGTACACATATTTACAACGCTTACTCCAGTACATACAAAGCAAGCCAATAGGAAAAGTTGGAAAACAAGCTATCAGGTGTCCCAAAGATGCTCCTCTCTCAAACCCTGTGTGTCAACCCTCCCAACAAATTAATCCGTGCCAGTACCGACAATCCAATTTGCAGGTGGCAGGACGTATTTGTGTGCCTCAAAATATAGTTGTGTAACAAGAGAATACAAGGAGAGAATAGCGAAGGCAAGTCGGATAAGATAATGTAAGGAAAGAATAGGAGAAGCCAAATAGTCAGTCGAGACAGGGATCAATCAACCCAGACATGGATTAGTGAACTCGACCAGACCCTGACATCGGTTTCGTAAACAAGGGCAGGGGGTTACTTTTTAACAGAAGAGACACGTAGCAGCTGTGAAAAGCAAAAACACTCCGTTCGCCGTGCTGCCTGAGTGAGGGCAACACAAAATGGCGACGGGACACAAAATGGCGGCTAAATACGGGACGAAGTCGGAAAATGAAGAACCTCACAGCAAGGCCTGTCTGGATCCCAAAGCTTAGTGATCTTGTCAGAGAAAAGATTGCGGACAAGAAGGAATTTGGGCCTCCTTACAGACAACCAGTACCTGTCATAGCAATCCATAGATCAAGAGCAGTACTTTTGCAGCCCCTTGCTGGTAAAAAGGAGAAAAGATTTGTATCCATCGACCTGATCAAACCACACTATGTGGCCGATACTAAGCAGTAGGCCAAGTGGACTCCGACAAAGTAGCAAACACACTCCTCTAGCTACAATTCAAGAGGTTCAAACTGAGAGACTCATCACCTTTGAAGATTCTACAGTGAGAAAAGAAGGACTATGCAATAAAGCTATGGAACTCGTCCCTCTTGATAACCAAATAACAGTTCATCCTTATACACATGTCTACAACGAAGTAATAAGTGATCAACTGGTTCCAGCGATTTCAATGAATCCTGATGCAATTCCAACCATTGACAGAACTGCCTCTGTCTATTTCATTACCTTCGATACGTTTTCTGAGGATCCCAGTGAACGTGAAACAATGCAAGCACAAAGAACTTTCAAAGAAAAACCAACAAACTTTTCTCATCTACTGAAAAAGACTTATCGGGTTTCACCATGGATTGAACTATGGATTGTTTTGGGAATATTCTTCTTTCGACTTTGGTTAGCTCTGGTAATAACTCTGGGTATGCCGACAAATAGAAAATATATTCAAATGGACACAGCAAGTAAAAGAGTGAACTTACTTCGCCAGCCACTCAAATCATCCCATTGTAAAGCAAGAGACTTGTCAGTAGTGAACATCAAAGCCGTTCCTATACCAGATTATATAAATTGGGACAAAACAGAATATGACATTTTTTGCCCGTCAGAGCCCTTGAAGATTCCACACTTGTTTACATTTTCATTAAGTGACTTTATTACCACTAGTACCTTTTCTGATGATTGGGACTTTGAGACTGTTAATAACATGCTGTCTGTTCTAGAAATGTCTGCAATATTCACAAATCATGAATATTTAGCGGGTTCATCAGACAATGAACAACTGTATTGTTATAACCACTATGGTCATCATTTCTTGCATAGAACTTCATCACCTAGAAATGTATTTATGTATAACCAATGGGAACATTGTCCTCCTCCCCCAAAGGGTAGCTCAAAACCGTTTGCAAAGAAATTTCCATATTTTTCAGGGTTTAACTTGTCAAATTCAGAAACGTTTTTCTTTAAAAATGTAAACAAGACAGGAACGAAAAATATGTTAACCAATAAAAACAGATTTATTCTACAGCCTTTATTGCCCAACTGTCTAGACAGGGTTTTGACTATTGGAAAGACAACATAGAGACAAAATCTGTCTGGCGTTCAAAAGAATGACAAGTGCAGGAGGTAGAATCTTTGTTTAGAGCCTGTATCATCCCTGAGCAAATTATGTTTTTGAATGACAGTGTCTTGCCTTGGGTTAACCAAGACATTAACACTTTGTCCATACCTGCACCTGCAAGTAATAGCAATACACAGGGGGAGGTCGACATACATACTATACTATTTTGCATCACAACAGTTCAGATCCAGATTGGAACAAATGGTTGCTCTGGCCCACAGACACAAACAACTGTCAAGATCGATTCCTGAACACAACACAGGGTTTCAATATCAATAGGCCAGATACACGATAAATTCAAAGACAGAATCCTGGGGTAATACTAACATACAGTGTAGGGAAACTTTGCCTTGATTGGCTACAAAAAGCTACACTAGAGGATAAGAAACAACACTTATCTTTACTTACAGAAGGCGCAGACCTTAGGGAATTCTTGCTAGGTCCAAGAAAACCGCGTCAGAAATGTTTCATGTATGTCGGAATCTACGCTGCTTATAATGAAATATGGAAGACCCAAGCATAAACTGCAGAAAGAATAAGAGAAATTGATCATATTAATTTAGAGAAATCTCTCACTGTAGTAGACAATGGGTTAACCACTCTGTCGTCCATGATATATTCATTAAACAGCATAGTATCCTCTGCCATAGACATCATGGAACAAGACTTGGTCATGCTGGAACATGGTCAATCTCAACTACGTTCTATCATGCTATTTGGCTTGAAGCTACAAAACTTGTGTGCAGGCTATGTGCCTTGGCGTTTAATCAACACTACATCACTGTTTTCAGAATTCAATCTCACTGATAAACAGATCAAACTCGTGCAAAGGGGAGCAGACTATACGGTGCTGAGCATAGAAAAACTGGAAAAATTACCGTTCATGGTGGCAGAAAAAACAGCTACTGAGTGGATCATACATGGTAAAATTACTCTGCCTCTTACAACTTTCCATTCAGAATATTGCCTAAAACATAGACCAGCAGGCAAATATGAAAGTTTGGGTAAAGAATACATCAAGACATCCTGGAATTTTCCTTACACACACAGATGTTGGAGTCGGGGGCATGAAGGGTTTCTCAGCGGTACAAACTGTAAAAACACACTAAGCGGTTCTCTCCTATGTCAGGGTATTAATTTACATGGGGCCTTTGATAGTTCCACTTCAAACGTACCCTGCCACCTGCAAGGTTCTCTGGCTGCAGTGATTAATCCAATTTTCAAATGGAAGTTACCTCATGTTGAATGATCACATCTGCTGTGGCATATTGCCAGGTATTCCATATCTAGTAACCGTTACTTTCAGGGTCACCTGCTGTATGCAAGTCTTGTTCACTCAAATAAAGACAGTCAGGGAGTCACCTTTATGGCCTTCACTGAACATCTTTCCATACAAATTGATGCTCTAAGCAGAATGAAAGCCATTCTTTTACAACAAACAGCGCCTCTGACCTCGGCCAAGGAAACCTGTGAACTACAAGTCGCAAAGACTTCAGCCGAGATACAAGCCCTTTTGAATACAAACCGCCCTATACATTTCTCAGAAATGTTGGACCATAAATTAAACATGTCTGATACGAGCGGTATTGTACATGTATTTAAGAAGGTGTGTTCAGGACTGTTAGCACCTTTTCAAGCAGTCCTCTGAATACTTCCCAACTTCGTGCACTTTGTGTTTGGCGGACTGCCACTACTTCTAGCACTCGCTGCAGGGATCCTATTTTTGCGCCTACTGCTGCGATATGGCAAGCCAAAGCACCAGCATCACTCCAAGCACCATAGAGAGAGCTCTATTGGAGATGAAGTGTTGTGAGCTAATCGTCCACATTTTAGGTTTATCTCATCTATGAGAGTTAAATACCACATGGTTTCTGTCATTCAGACCAATCTGGCAAGATTACATCCTAACTGTTCTATGCTGCCTGCATTGTGGTGAAGAATGCATGCTAGACATCTGTCTAACACTTCCATTAGTCATGCCTACGGATATCGATACTCTGCTGGACCCGGTAACGGCCCATGCTGTGTGTTGTCCCCAGCGGCTACCAATCCTGATGAAGGCATTCATTGAGGTCTCATAGACCCAAATTGCTACTGCTGAGGTACGAGAGGAACCAAGAGGGGCACAGGTAACATCCGATACAAACATTGCTGATGCGACCAGTGCTGATGGCAATGCTTCTCATCTATGTGAGATTAGTCTTCTAAACGAGGCAATCCAACTTTCACCTACAATAGTAGACAACTTTTTGTCTGCAGGATTAGAAGATTTCATATTTTCTCCAAATTCTAACACTTACTTTTGATTCAAGCACACAGTGTTCCGGAGAGACTCTGAATTTGGCCTTCAATTTTTCCAAACAAAGAATAAACTTGGAACTTTAATCTGCTTATAGTAGAACTATTCATAGAGAACAGAAATCTTTGAAACACTTTCAGAGACTTTCAGAGACAATATGTCACCTTGTCAAAACAACAATTTGTATTATGTAACTTGAAATGAAATGGTGTTGGCCTTCTTTCTTCCTTATTTACGAGCCATTTCATAATGTATATATGTTTATGATTCATTCATTTAGCATTCAAATGCAAAACTTATGCTTAGAATGAAACATTGCTTTAACATGTACAGCACCATTGCATTTTATGCATCGGAACAGTTTTAAATGCATCTTTTTAGAAATATGTTTTAGACATGTTTTTAGCGAATCATGTGTAGTTATATTTATGATATGTTTAGCATTTTCAGAATTTAGTAATGTCGTTCATACGAAAGTGGAGTGGGTGTGGTGTGTCGATTTAGATACCGTGTATTGGTTTCCTGATTTATGCCCTTATTCGACCACATTTAGCATTGCCCATATTCAGGCATAGAAATCCTACCCTTATTTTTTCCTTATCCATGCTAACCAAACACAGACATGGCCA